>NC_135520.1:11460000-11565000 GCF_051989575.1 Stigmatopora nigra
AAGACACCTCATTGGTGAAGGTTTAACCAAGCATTACATTGTTTCAGGTAATTTAACCATTTAACTGTTGGCACAAAGACCAGAACCAGAATCAGTTTGAGATTGGTTTCAACGAAGACCACATTTCTCTAACACAACTCCTTACTCAAAGGACAACAAGCAGACGAAATTGAACACTGCATATGTTGCTTTTTCAGCAGTCTCATTGGTTTTAAAACCAAATTTTACAATGTGTGGACGTGGCCTCAGACGCACAATCAATAAGGCACCGAGTTGAACTGAGACAGATCAGATTTTGAGGAGGTAGAACAGGCCCATGAAAATTTCGCACCAAAACTTTTCCGTGTATAAAATTACAATTGAGGTACACATTTGCAAAATAGCCCTCGTGGCGGTTATCACGGTATGGGATAGGTCAGAAAAAACTGCAAAGCTCGTGGTCACCTTTTTTAGCATAAAAATGGGACAAGAGAGCAATTGCAAAAGAGGCTTGCCGTTGATGAGTCTAGGTAAATAAATATTGGAATTCGCATCGGCACTAAGAGGAAGTGGAGTCCATAGTCAAGTGCCAAACCCTTGCTCGGTTACTTCGGTCTTAAAGTCCCTCAGTTCCTTATGTTGACTTAAACTGACATTTTGCATCAGGTTAGTAACCCGTTTTAAAAAAATATAAACCACATTAAAAATCCAGTCTCAAATAATCTGGCAGTATGAAAGGGGCCACCGTTTCATTGAGGATTTCAGATATTGAGGATTCTGAACATGCAAAAAACAGCACGTCACATAAATGAAGTTGCTCTAGCATACTGGTTGAAGTCTTTGTCAAACGAGTCAAAAGATGTTTTTCAGCAGGGTACAGTAATCCCTCTATTATCGCGGTTAATGTAGACCAGACAGCCGGGATAAATGAAAAAAATGTGTAGTAGGGTCACCCCTACTAAAAATAAATAAATAAAATTACTTCAGTGCTAAGTGGAGGACAGGGGAGTGGCTTCCACATGCGAGTTTCAGCGTGGATTTTCATATTTTTATGAACTTTAAAAAAATATATTTTTTGTTTACTTTACAAAAATCTGCGATGTAGTGAAGCCACAATATTCGAGGGGTTACTGTATACAGTATTGCCTTTATAGAGTCCACAAAATGGCCTCATGGAAACTCCTTTCACCTAAAGAGGACTCAATGAGTGCCATTGACAGCCAGACGTAGAATTCACTTGAACTGGGATGATTGGAATCGTATGCATTTTTCTTTTGACTGCTTTGAATCTTAAGGGTCGTCATTGACTGATACAATAGAAATTGTATAAATTCATCAAAATGAACAACTGCCAAATCTTTGGAACCCCATTCTTCAAGATTAAAATCTAATTTAAAGATTTAAAATACAGTGGGGAATCTGCAAACAATAATTTTTGTAGTTAAAGATAATTAAAATATTTGTTAGTGTTATTTTCTTGTTTGTTAGCATATTTATAAAATTAAATATATTGTTAATCAAATAAACCATGTTTGGTTTCATTATAACTATCAGAAAATGAATGAATGAATGAATGAATATATAATTTTTTTTAAGTTAGAGACAAAGCAACAAAATAAATATTTGCCAACTGAATAAATATTTGTACTATTTTGTATTTAATGTGAATATAATAATAAACTAAAACTTAGATATATTAGAACATTTAAATTAATAAAATTAGGAGAATATTTACTATCGAATGGCTCAGAATTTTGAAATAATCAAAATAGTTGTCAATTAATTTGGTAATCGATTAGGTGTTCATTAACCAAACCACTATGACATGCTTAATCTAAAAAAAATGTCGGTTGCAATCATGTTTCAGTGACATTGACGCTAGTAAAAATCTCATCCATTTGGATTTTTAGTGCCATCAATGGGGGCCAAAACTGGTGTACGAAATAACATTTAAGCCATTAGAAAAGTATTAAAGTTGTTGACATGTTTCCTGAGTTTAAGAAAGTGATAACATGGTGACCTTATTGTGTGCTCAATGTAAAAGAAAGACCATTTCTAAAGAGACTCTCGTTTCATCCATTACCGTCAATGGCAACTATTTAACTTGCAGGATTTTTCAGTTTTTCGGATGCATCAGGATTTGACCAAGATCTCCATGATGTGATCCAGCTCGTTCATGTCCACCGCACAGGACTGGCGACCCGAGGCGCGGCTTTTATCATCTTGGTCCGCCCACATAGACACGCCCAGGGGCCACAGTGTCCCCGCTCCCCACCCCGTGGAAAAGTCAAAGCTTTCGTACATGGATGTGTCGATGTCCTCGAAGATGTCATCCGGCGCCAGGTCGGCCAAGTAACCCACGGCGTTGACCGCGTCGCTAAAGGCGCCGAATATGGCCTCGTGTGTCAATGTTTCCGCTGTTTCTGGACTTTCCGGGCCAGCCTCTGCGCAGCTGGGACATGTGAGGTCATCACGCAATATAGGCAAGTCGGGGACGCCGCACTGGTTCTCGTCCCGCATGTCATCGCGGATCTGGCGCAGCGTGTTGACGAGTAGCACCGAGCGCCGCAGGCTGAGCTCAGTGCCGGTCCGAGAGCGCCTCAGCTTCTCCAGGCCGAGGCCCAGCACGTGCTGTCGAACATCGCCGGCCAATGACGACTCCTCGGCGCCCTCACACCTTCGTTTCTCGTCGGAAACTGTGACCGGTGATTGGGCGCAACTCCGCTTTCGCTTCACGCCGCGACCCAACATGGACCTGCAGAAAACCACAATTTTATTCATTCATTTTCTGAAACGCTTATCTTAACAAGGGTCACGGGGGGTGCTGGGGTGCAGCCTATCCCAGCCGAGTTCGAGCGCCAGGCGGGAGACATCGTGAATTGGTGGCCAGAAATATTGCAGAGCAAACCACAATTTTTAACGCGTTATTTTCCTTGAGTTTTTGAAGAAAAAAAACGTCCTATTATCTTCATCTTAAAATGTATTTACCAAAGCACAACACAATATTTACATGTATATTTTACAATCCTCTCATTTTATGGGTAAAATTCTGGAAAACACAGCTGCCAGTTTGGTTTGTAATAATGCGGGAGATACATTCACGTGAAATTCCTATCTTTGTCTCTGACATTTCGACAAGAATATTCTGGCTAAATTGAGACATTTATCTTTTTTGAGTTTTTCTTGAAAAATCACAGCTTCAAGAATTTGGCAAAAAGTATATTCCTCCTTGTAATAAAACAAATATGAGGTGATATAACATTGTCCCTAAACGTATGTTGTGTGTATTCATGTGCTCTGCCTGACATAGGAGGGCAAGTGTTGTGCCCGAATCCAGTGTTTTTATGAAGTATAACTGAAACAAAACTAATGCAAAATACATACTACAAGCAGAAAAAAAGTTAGTACCGGATTTTTCAGACTACAAATCGACTAACAGACTATCAAATATTTTATATGTAAATTCTCTAATTCGGTCTACAGTCCTCGCACAACTACCAACAAAACCCTTTAAAATTGGTAAAAGTGTCCCACATTTGTATGAAAGATGTGAGAAAACACACAAAAATGAGAAAATTCTGAGGATTTTTTTTTATGTCTGAAAATAAATAAAGCATATGATAAGTTGGGAGGCGTAATACTCATGTTTTTTCCGCCAGATGGCAGCCAGAGCCCGTTATAACAGGGCCAAAAGCTGCCCTTTCTGTACATTTTACTCTTACCTGTGCCCTGAGTGTGTGTGTGTGTGTGTGTGTGTGTGTGTGTGTGTGTGTGTGTGTGCGTGCGTGCGTGCGTGCGTGCGTGCGTGCGTGCGTGCGTGCGTGCGCGCGTGTGTGTGTGCGCCGCGTGGCATTTGCACGGTTTTTAATCGCTAAATAATGGGAAATGCAATCATAAATAAGGGGAGTATTTAGTCGAGGTAAAAAGGTATGTAAGAGTGATTGTTGTGAGACAGCCAATTGAATTGAATTGACTACTTTTATTGCCATTAGACAAGACAGAATATTTTCTATAAAGCCGCGAAAGTTCAAGCGACGGCGTGAAGAAGGATCACAGAAATTATAGGGATAATTCTATTTTGCGGTTTTTCGATTATTGCGGCCATGTCTGGCCTACATTTATTCCCTGAAAATTGAGGAATTACTGTACTCACACTTTGTTCGAACATGCATATCTCATCTCATTTTCTGAACCGCTTTATCCTCATTAGGGTCATTCGCTGGAGCCTATCCCAGCTGACCCCGGGCCAGAGGCGGGGGACACCCTTAATCGATGGCTAGCCAGAGACAAACAACCACAAACACTGACATCCAGGGGCAATTTAAAGTGCCCAATCGGTCTACCATGCATGCTTTTTGAAATGCGGAAGGAAAACGGAGTACCCAAAGGAAAAACAGAGGAGAACATGCAAACTCCACACAGGTGGCCGTGACCTGGATTTAATCCAGGACCTCAGAGCTGTGAGGCTGACGCGCTAAGCACTCGCATGCACACCTGACTCATTAAATAACTTTTTTGTGGAGAATGAGACACGTCTGAGCTGCCTTCCCTTTTTTTCTTTTTGATCCAACTGATCCAACACAAACAGTTTAGCCAATGAGGTTTCTGCTGGAAATAAAGAAGCACCTGACTGGGATACCAGATTGATGGGATGGTTTCCTCTTACAGGTTGGAACGAAAACCTGCACCCACTGTGGTCCTTTCTGGAATACTTTGGGAACCACTGATTTAAAGGATTCGACGATGGTGGTAATCGTCAATTCATTTGCCAATCGATTAGTTGCGATCAGTTGATTTGTTGAGAGTCAGTCATGACATCACTGACGCCGATAGACGTCCAATCTGTTTGAACCGCGAATCCACATAAGTGGTACCACTGATGGCGATAGACGTCCAATTAAATTGCTGATGTGACCTGAAATTAGTTTGTCACCAGTACAGAGCCGATTGACAGCAAATGAACGTTTGATTAAACAATTATTCGTGGAACAACTGATGGCAAGGACCCTCACTAATGGAAACATAAATTAGTTTATCACTTTGTTTATGTAACAGGAAGCCACATCTCTCATCTCATTTTCTGAACCGCTTTATCCTCATTAGGTTCGCGGGGCTGCTGGAGCCTATCCCAGCTGACTCCGGATCAAAAGCGGGGGACACCCTGAATCAGTGGCCAGCCAATCGCAGGGCACAAGGAGACGGACAACTATGCACACTCACACCCATGCCAAGGGGCACTTTTTTAATGTCCAATCAGCCTTCCATACATGTTTTTTGAATGTTGGAGGAAACCGGAGTACCCGACATGTCTAATTTGCAACATAGTAAATGGGAGTTTTAGTCCCAAGTCCTTTGTCTTCTTGTGGCCATGGGTTTATTGTATTCGATATTCGCGTGATTGCTGTACTTGCCTTACTAATACATGACAAATTATTTGTCCCATAGTAGTACATATAGGGGTTTTCACGACATGACTCACCGCTGTGCGTAAGAATGTACTCATCAAGATAGGATGCTGGGTCGTGACAGGCCGACAGATACATAGATGTTCTAACCATGCGCACGTGCATCGGACCACGGCAAGTCCAAATGAAGCCCCCCTCCCGAGCTCCTGAGTCTTCAAGTCTCGACTCGGTTTCAATGACTAAATGTCACGTGTTTCCGTACTCCCGCTGACGGCTCGTGAGTTTTAACGTTCCGAATGAAGCTGTTGCGGTGGGCTCACCTTTCGTTTTCTCGGCTCGCGTCATGGGTGGACACAATCCAACGTTAACAGGGTCGTGCCGCGGAACATCACCGTGGAGAAGATGAGGAATGTTTGCTCCGGTCGAAGTCGAGCACGAGAGGGTGGGAACAGTTCTCTGATTGGTCCACCGCGCTGACGCTCGTAGTCCCTCCTCCATCACTCACGGGGCAGCGAATGTGCGACGACGCTGGTGACCCCTTCGTGGACCGCTCGGAAAAAGTGCAAACACGTGAGTGGTATCAAGAGTCGCCCTGTGCTCGTGGCCTTAAGTTTTTCACATATGTTCCGCCCCGAATTTGTCATTTACATTCCGTTTTTACATTCCACGTGGAAATGCAGCTCAAGTGGTGGGGCAAGTTCTGAAAGCGAGGGGAAACGGAAGCAGTTGCGTGATTGACAAGTGTTTCCTGAACACCACATTTTAAAAGGATGATGACTCACAGACTTGACCGGAAGTAGTCCAAAAGTGCCAAATAAGGACTCGCTGCGTCCCTGCCAAAAAAGAAAGGAATCTGCACGCAACTTGCACGTTTTTTCGCCTCTTTTCCTTTCTGTGCTTTTTTCTGCTACCCTGTGGTTTGACCTAGTTCTTCCTTGCATGATCACGAACCAGAATTCCTTTTAAAATGTTTTACATTAAGTGCACAGCAATGTCGTTGTAACTAAGGAATCAAGTACACATCATTACTAGTGTTCTCACTAATTTAATGTCGGAAAATAATATTGGCTGTCATTAACATCCTCACAAATGTCTAATTAATTTGAAGTGAGAAGCCTGATCGTTACCAAGCCCTTTCCAGTTTAATAGATTGGATCTCTATCTTCATTACTATAGGAAAAACATAACGGCCACTTTTTTTATATTATAGCAGTCAAAATGAATCAATTTATAACAGCAAAGCGATTATAATTTTATGAATTCTATTTTGATTGTTGATGTATGGTTGACCTAAACATCGAACACATGTTTTTTTGCTAGTTTATCAATACTAAATATTATATTAGTATTTATTAGTATTTATTTAGTATTTATTATTGGACACTCTAAATTGTCTAATTGTGCCCTGCGATTGGCTGGCCACTTATTCAGGATAACCCCTGCCTCTGGCCCAAAGTCAGCTGGGATAGGCTTAAGCAGGCTGCAACAATGTTACCGGGACAGGTTCAATATAAAATAACAGATAGAGGAAATGCATTTACGTTCTCTGGGATTTTGTAACTTGGATCTGGTTTTTGTATGTTGGGATGTTCGTTTGCATACATACAAAGAGTTTCATAACCTGTAAATAGAGGCATTTGTAAGTAGAGGTACAACTGTAATTGCCATTCACTGTTTTAATTCTGTGCAATGAGTAAATGGGGTACCGGTTGTCACATGGGGGTGCTGGCCCCTATGGGTACCAGGTAGGGGACACTCTGAATTTGCCAGCCAATCACAGGGCACAATGAGAAACAACCATTCACACTCACATACTTAGGGACAATTTAATGTGTTCAACCAGCCTACTAGGCATGTCTTTGGAATGTGGAAGGAAACCAGAGTACCTGGAGAAAACCCAACCAGGCCCGGGGAGAACATGCAAACCCCACACATGAAGGTTGCATCACACCTAGGATTGGACCCTCGATCTCAGAACTGTTAGTAGACGTGCTAACCACTCGGCTACCCGACTCATGAAATCCAATTAAACTTTATTTTACATTATGAGCATAGTGTGTTGCAATTATTCAATATGTTTTACTCCAAATAATGAACAACAAAATCACATTACACACTACAATTTTAGATGTGTATGGGTTTTTTTTAAGTATAAAGGTGTCACAACTGCGGTGTGTGGAGACCATGAAAGGACCCAAATGCAGGGTGCAGTAATAAAAATGTAATAACTTAGCAAGGTTATTAAATAACTAGGCCTTAAAAACCAAAGAACAAAACTAAACCTGATACCTGAAGACTGGCTTAGTGCCTGTACGCTGGGGTTCACCCAACGAACGACCTTAGACTACCAAATTGTGACGCTGGCTGACGCCAAACAACTTCTGGTTTACATAATGTAAAAATAAGCGAAATACGTTATTTTAAATGACTAACTTTAAATAACGATCTCATAATTTTTGTTTGTTTTAATCGTATACAACTTGGTTCTAGTAATATATATATATATATATATATATATATATATATATATATATATATATATATATATATATATATATATATATATATATATATATATATATATATATATATATATATATATATATATATATATATATATATATATATATATATATATATATATATATATATATATATATATATATATATATACATATACATATACATATACATATACATATACATATACATATATATATATATATATATATATATATATATATATATATATATATATATATATATATATATATATATACATACATACACATACATATTTCAGCAACACACATTTCTTTATTTATTAAATTATTTACCTATTTAATGTATATATATATATATATACATTAAATATATATAATGTATTTTCATGTTTGTATTCTCACCCTCTTGCTACTGTGACAGTTTAATTTCCCCAATAAGGGATGAATAAAATTTTCTTATCTAATCTAATTACCATTTTAACCTCCTAATTAGACGACTGTAATCACGTAATTTTACCACTTTCTTCCCTATTACTTCAATGTTCTAATATAATGCCAAAAGCAAGTTAGGATTGAGACAACTTCGTATTAGTACGATTTTTCTCGGAATATTTTTTACCATGACAATTTATCAGTTCATGTTGGCAGCACACAGAGCTGGAAATCAAGACGTTCGGAAGAACCCTTTTTAGTGAGGGTTAAGATAATGACAAAGTATTTATATTGATTACTGCACTAAAGTGAATACAATGCACACACAAGCAAAGCAATAGTTGCATCTTTTATTATAAAAAAATATTTACAAAGACGCTACAAGGTTTTTTGTCTGGATATAAAAAAAAAATGCATACATCTATTGACAAAGGTATTAATAAGTCTTTGAAGTTCTAGCTCCCATTGCGACCGGCGTGAGTGACATCCTTCAGGAGTGCGAAAAGGTCTTTACATTGCCTGAGTTCTTTTTTGTCACGGCATCCATTTTGTAGAAAGGCAACTGTTTGCATAAAAGGACTTTAAAGGACATTGGAGTCGTATACAATCATTTTTTTCCTAACGCGTATGGCAGAGCTGCATAGTGATTGGAGTTGTGACCCGGTTCTTGTGATTATTAAAAAAAAAAGTTTAAACTGAAGGACTAATAAATAGGTACTGCACTTTAAAGAGACCCGTAAGTGACAATTTTTTCATGTCGGGCTTTAATGGTTGACGTGTGTGTGTACCCAAAGAGATAATAAATACAATAAATTAAAAAAAAAGAAAAAAAAAGAAGAATAAATTAACAATATGGCTTCTTCTGGATGGAAAATTGTGGTTTTACCTCCCTGGCTTAAAAAGAAAAGCCTTAGAGCAGGGGTCTCAAACTTGCGGCCTCTTATTTGACATTAAATTGTAGCATTATTGTCTTTTTTTCCTCATGGGTACTTGAAAAGGAAAATATGATTTAAAAAAATCTAAATAAAATAATTAAGTGAAAAAGTAAACTGAATTTTAATACAATATTTTTTGCCTATCCCAGCAAAATAATACAAATATATACATATGAAAATAATTCTAAACATTTTTTCAAACTCAAAAATAATACAAAAAAAGAAATACATTTTAAAATGGTGAAAAATCAAAGCGAGGAGGAATGAGTATTTTGTGGTGGGAATTTTGTTTTAATTCATGTTGTCAATCTCTTAAGGCTTAACATATCACAAGGTATGACACTTGCTATTTGTAGTAGTTGCTAAGTGTAGATCGTTTTTGGGGGCGATTTCTAATTAAGTTTGACACCCCTGCTTTAGAGCAAAAAAAGTATGAAAATGAAAAACTATTTAAAAAAAAAACTCAGGAAGACACTCGAGTCTCAATTGTGGCTACGTTCAAATCTCTGAAATTAATATCAAATGATAATTGAAATCCCCTCCCCCCTCGACTGTATAATGCAAAAAAATATATTTCTATATACATATACGTACATATACATATATTCCATTCATAATTGCTCAAATCTTTAGGAAAATAGATTTGGATGTTACTTGCGGATTGCTAAGCTTTGTGTGGTTGTAGTGTGGAAGGCGCGCGCGGAATTAGCCGAAGACAATGTGGCCCACGCGGACGGAAATAACACAAGGAATTGGTAAAATTGACAAACTTTCCAAGGAGGTGAAAACAGATTTTTAAAAATCCATGTACACAATTTTAAAATTAATGTGGAACATATTTAATTCATGGGCCGCTTTTAACAGAGATAGGCATCCATTTTACTTGAAAAGAGTGAAGCTGATCACATTTCAGTGCCATTGACAGCGATAATTCCATTCTAATTGCACTGGGAGGGGTTGCCATTAAAAGACACAGAGCAGCAGGCTAGTTGTTGATGATCAAATTAACATGTTATAATTATTTAGTCAACGTCCACCAAAATTTTTAATCTTTTAACCTCTTAAAAATAAATAAAAATCTTTTGATGGTCGTTTTTCCCCCAATATGTAAAAACCAGTAAATAAACCTCTTAATAATTCGATTTTTTATTAAAACATTTGAAAAAGTGGGAATAAGGCTTTCATTTGAAATCATTTTAATTACGTATTGTATTTAAAAATTTATAGATTTTTATTTTTGAAATATTATTTTTTCGAAGAAAAACTGAATAAAAAAGCCAGAAATTTAAATTTTAAAAATGAGAAAAAAAACAGGGAATCCCATTACGCCTCTCAGTCAAAATGTATTGGATGTCTGTTCTTCAAATGATGCAAAAATATTTATCTTAAATGTAATTAAAAGAAGAAAAAGGCCCTGCGTTAATAAAAATCATGAAACTGTAACACTACCATTACCTTCCATTTCCAATCTGATCCCTGTGGAAGGTTTGAAAAAGTTCCAAAATTCCCCAGCTAAACTTTGCTGAAACCTCCTTGAAATATTCCACCTTTTTGCAAGTGGACTGCTTCACTCTTTCAGTGCCCTCGACAGCACAAGATGTCATTAATGTATCTTTCATTATTTTGTCTCTATAAGTGAAACCCAATTGATTTGGAAGGGTTGCCATATCAACCCAATCAAACAGCAACCATCAGTGGCAGCCTATTAGTTAAATTCTCCCCCATCATGTGCCTCTTTTCATCCTCCATGCTGTGAATTGAAATGAGTTTGTTGCTAATAGACGTCCAACCCATTAGAAATAGGAATTCTGACGGCGGATGAACGTTAGTTCACTGCCAACCATTCGACTGGTCGAATGGATTGGACGTCCATCACTTTCAGTGGCAGCCTAAGACTTAAGGTCTGCCCTTTGTTTGGAATATACTGTACGAGTAAAAAAAAGGGTCCCAACGGGAGCTGCCGATCCTAAAAGTCATTTTTGGCTCGCATTGAATTTTGGAAAGCTCGCGCAATCTGGCCGCGTAACAAATGCACATTCAGGATGTCCGCGACAGCGAGCTTCAGGAGCCCACGATTATCTCCATGATGTGGTCCAGTTCGTTGAGGTCCGAGCGGCAGCTGGTGCCAGGGCTCAGGGGCGGCGACCCGTGGGAGGACAGGCTCTCCAGCAAGTCGAAAGGTCCCATCTTAGGGGCACTCTGCATACCCGTCAGCACCGTGTCCAGCTCGTAGTAGGACGGGTCCACGTCTGAGAACAGCTCCTCCAGTGCCGGGTCCGGCGGGGGCGGCGACGGCGGCTGCTTGATTTCGAAAGTGCCGAAGAGACGATCGCCGGGGGACCCATCGGGGCTCTCGTCCTCACCCTCAGACTCGTCCTCCTCCTCCTCTCCGTCGTCCTCACGCTCCTCCCAGCGGGAGGATGCCCCGCCGAAGGGCGTCGGCAGGTAGGAGGGGACGCCCTTGCGGACGTCCCCTGCTTCCATGTCCGCCTCTTCAGAGCGGTAGCCCTCGTCGGAGCCGTCCGCCAAAGGGTAGGGCTTGGGACTCTGCCCCGCTGCCGCTGAGGGGTCCGGCTGCCGGCACAGTACCTCGGTGGCCACCAGGCGGTCAGTGGGGCACTGGGCGGCAGCCAGCGCCTGCGTCATAATTTGCCAGGTGCCGTCCTGCGTCATCTCCTCCTGGATTTGTCGCACCGTGTTGGCGATCAGCACAGAGCGGCACAAGTTGGGCTCCACCAGCATGTGGCACAGCTGCAGTTTAATCAACGACATGTCCAGAAGAGACTGGCGTTGGAGGTTGTATGAGGGTGATGGCGTCTGGGTGCTGCCTGCCGGGCTTCGGTCGCCAGGACTGCTCGGCGCCGCCTCCTCCGCCGGCGACGACTCGAAGAACTTGCGCTTGGTGCCCTTTGGAAACATGGCGTCTGTCTGATAGAGGAATGCAAGACAAAAGGTTTAATACACAGGTGTCCAACTTGCAGTCGGGGCCACATTTGGCCCCATGTGTCATTTTGTGTGGTGCACTAGTTCAAATCATATGCATCATTTCTTGTTAAAATATTTTCAATAACATCTCTGGCATGGACCTACAGCTTCGTTACAAAACAATACCTAATTATTGTCAATATTTGTTGGTCAACAATACAAACTTTCGATAATTGTCATCAAATATAAACTGCAACCACCCGAACACCACAAAGAACAAGGGCGCTGATGCGACGTGAATGCCAGTTCCAGATCAACGTTCGTTCGATGGACAAAGATGGTGAGAAACACCAAATCATTTGGCAGCAAGGTTAGTGATGGAGCGGCGCACATAGAGCATGAAATTCAAAAGGAGTACAACACAGACAAAAATAGCCATTATGAGATGCAGGACAACACTGAGCATATCCACTAGAACAGGGGTTTGCCAAGTCCGGTCGTCGAGAGCCTGTTTTCCATATTTCACTCCACCAACACAACCTGAATCAAATCATCTGGTTCGGTATCAAGCTTCTGACAGCTTGCTGAGGAACTGATCATTTGATCCAGGTGTGGTAGAAGAGGAAAATATGGAAAACAGACTAGATAGGGGCTCTCGGGGACCGGACTTTGCCAGCCCTGCACTAGAACATAGGTTTCCAACTCATTCCAAAAAGGGCCAAGTGGGTGCAAATTTTCGTTCCAACCCACCAAGACGACACCTTTTCACAAATCTGTTCTCAAACAACTGTAATCAGTTGATTACAGGCAGGTGCTGCTTCTTCCAGTAGACCTCCCTTTTGGCCTAACTGTCTGCACTGTTTCAGTAGGGAGAAAAACCTACACCCACTTAGCCCTTATTGAAAATGTCCTTAACCCATTTAATCCAGTCTTCTCATTTGAGGAAAGCCTATAATTCTTTTCTTACTTGATATCAAGGAGTTTCCCCATTTTAAGCAAATGTTATGAATACATTGCAAAAATCTAAAAGATGTTAACTTTGGTTGAATTGGGGTTAGTGTATGCAACTTTAAAAAAAAATACACAATTTCTTTTTGTGAAAGGAAAAATAGTCTGCTAGCCAAAGACGTCTTCAGTTAATGTATTTTATCTACATATTTCATATTCCATGCATACTTTTGGTTTGAAGGCAAATGTATAAAATATGTATTAAGATGGTTGTCAATATTTAAGGAGGGAAGTAATTTATTTCCTTACTCACAGAAGTTTGAAGTTTAAAGTTTAAAAGACAAACAATGTAGGTAGTTATCATGATAAATATCGATATTGACATTTGTTGGGGATATTTTTTGTCATAAACCCCAGGCCTACCAGGATCTCAGTCAACAGAGAAGACTTATCCCACCCTATCCCATTTTGAAGAGATAAAAAAGACTTATTTCTTAATGTGTGTTTTCTTCTGAAGCGTTTAGCAATCACGTTCAAAATAATTTTAAAAACCTTAAACGTTTTTCAAACAAATTTATTTGCAGGGGTCGTCTTTTGAATTCATTTCTTTTCCCAACTATTTTTTTCTGATGATTTTATTTTGAGGGCTGTTTTTTTAATTCATTTTATAACTGAGTAATATACGGTTGCCCTTTGGATATTTTTTACTTGGTTTTACATTTTTCCCCCATAATGGCATTTTTATTAGTTTGTCAACCTTACCAGGCACCATGAGGTAATTTCTTTTTTCGCTGGCAGCCAGGCTCAGGAGAATTAAAATAAATAAAAAAATTTAAAAGCAAGCAGCAGTTATCGAGATACTTAGAAATCTAAGGCAAACTGCGTTCCACAAATTCTAGACTGGAGGACAAGGTCAACAAACTATAATAACAATGCCATTAATGTGACTTATTGACTGTGCTATCTCCCACTGCCTTCGGCCCATATCTAAATAAAAGTTGATTGCGCTAAAATAGATTAAATGTCTACAACTTGCGTTTTCTGTAACTCTTCACAAGCTTTTCACACACTGTTGCTGGTATTTTGGCCTTTTCCTCCATGCAGGTCTCCTCTAGAGCAGTGATGTTTGGGGATGTCGTTGGGCAACACAGACTTTCAACTTTCTCCACAGATTCTTTATGGGGTTGAGATCTGGACACTGGCTAGGCCACTCCAGGACCTTGAAATACTTCCTACGAAGCCACTCTTTTGTTGCCCTGGCTGTGTGTTTGGTATCATTGTTATGCTGAAAGACCCAGCCACGTCTCATCTTCAATGTCCTTGCTGATGGACGGAGATTTTCACTTAAAATCTGTTGATCCATGGCCCCATTCATTTTTTCCTTTACACAGAACAGTCGTCCTTGTCCCTTTGCAGAAAAATGGCCCCAAAAGCATGATGTTTCCACCCCTATGCTTCACGGTGGGTATGGTGTTCTTCGGATGTAATTCAGTATTCTTTCTTCTCCAAGCACGAGAACCCATGTTTCTACAAAAAGTTCTATTTTGGTTTCATCTGACCATATCACATTCTCCCAGTCCTCTTCTGGAGCATCCGAATGCTCTTAATGGAACCGCAGATGGCCCTGGATGTGTACTGGCTTCACCAGGGGGACACGTCTGGCAGTGCAGGATTTGAGTCACTGGCGGTGCATTGTGTTACTGATAGTAGCCTGTGTTACTTGTGGTCCCAGCTCTCTGTAGGTCATTCACTCAATTCACGTGTGGTTCTGGGATTTTTTGCTCACCGTTCTTGTTATCATTTTGACGCCACGGGTCTTGCATGGAGCCCCAGATTGAGGGAGATTATCAGTGGTCTTGTTTGTCTTCCATTTTCTAATAATTGCTCCCACAGTTGATTTCTTTACACCAAGCATTTTACCTATTGCATCTCTAACCTTTTCAAGTGGGATAACTTGCACCATTGGTGATTGACTAAATACTTGCCTCACTGTATACTGTTCTTTTCTCCATTTTCACTTATAGCTCTACTTGAGGAATGCCTCTAGGTCAGACATGGGCAAACTAACGGCCCGCGGGCCAAATAGCCCGTTAAACTTTTTAATCCGGCCCGCCGACGTTGTCCAAATAATGTTTTTTTTTCCGAAGATGGCGCCGTCACACGGACGTCAGTGGCAGTAGCTCTGTCCACTTATTTGTTTTTCGTGTTTTACAGCCCCTCTTTTTTTAATTACATTTTAATATTTCTTAATAAATTCCTTTTTACTTTATACTTTTTACTTTAATGATGAGTGATGAGTATGTTATTACTTTAGTCCTTTTTTTCTGTTTATGTTTCATATGTACTGTTAACGGATGCAGTTTTTAATATGTCTCGTATCTTGTGCAGACCCGGCCCATCTGTCAAATTTTTTAAAGTCAATGTGGTCCCCGGGCAGAAAAGTTTGCCCACCCCTGCTCTATGTGCAAAATTTTCAGGTTACAAAAGCTTTTAATATGAAAAGGAGTGCCTCAAGATACGGAAAATATTCAAGTTACGAAAACCCCCAAAAAGTAGATGCATTCCTTGTTATTGATTCTCACTATAGAACTTCCCTAAACCCTACTGGGCTCTCATTGGCTCTCCCACAACAACCACTATCCATGTTTCAGGATTCTCTCTTATGTACCTTTGATCGCCGTTAGTTGTTATGGAATTCTGATGGGTTATTCAGTTGAGTTTTTCCAAGTGTGGTTAAAGCAGCTCCTTCTGTTTTTTATCATCATGCCTCCCAAGAAAATTAGCGATGCGAATGAAAAGTGGTCAACGTGGAGGACAATGACAAGTTGGTCGAGGGCCATAAAAATAAACTCTCTAGAGTTAATGGAACAGTCGTCAATATGGGGGAATAAAACGAGATGGCAGACGAGGAGGGAGCAGCGAGCACTGTAACAGCAAGAATCAAATAGATGCAGGACAAATTTCACGAACTTTCTACTTTCGTAGGGAAAAAAAACATCCAGAAAAAGTGTTCACCAGTCGTGCCATCGCCCATTTTGATGAAGTTTGTCTGTTGCATTATAGAAACATTATTAAAAGTTGTCAAAGGCAATCAATCGTCTTTACATATTTTCCCCCAAAACGTCCATCATGCATCATGGCAGACGGGCAAGTGAAATCCTAATAGTTAAGAACCAGTAGCGACTAATAAAATGGGTGAAAATTTTAATACCAAAGAAATGATAAAACGTTAATGTCTGTTGTTGATTAATTTTGATAATGCTGTTCATGTGATTGTGTGGTTGTCGGGTCTTGTGAGTTTTGAGTGGATGTGTTTGCTTTTCGCCTCTGGTATGTCAGACCCACGGGGCTACTTCTGCACCGCGGCACCTGGTGGGAAGCAAGAGGCGAAAAGCAAACACACACCCAAAACAAGACATGACAGTGGTTATGTGCTTTCTCTGTTGCATACCGTTAGCGTCCTCTTGTTCCCATGCGTTTAAACACGGATTGATTTTGTATGCTTCATTCATTTAAAGACATTAATAAATCACTTTCTCGCATTTTTCTCACATATTTCATACCAAATTGCGACACTTTGACCAATTCTAAAGGGTTGAGTTGCTATTTGTGTGAGGACTGTGGAACGAATTAGAATTTACATATAAAGTACTGCTCTACTTACAAAATTTCCGAGTCTACGAAAAAGTTCTGGAACTAATTAATTTCCCAAGTAGAGGTACGACTGTAATTAAAAGAAAAAAAAGATTGGCTAATAAGGTGCTTAAAATCTTTTTTGATAATTATAAGGTGAACAATCTTTCTAAAGGACTCATCAACTAACAAAATTGCTGTCAATTAATTAAATAATTGAGTTGTGCCAACCCTAGTTTCTCTACGATTAACGCAACGTTCGTTTTTGTTTGATCGTTGCAAACCCAGTCAAAATGAACATCTGACGCAGCCAATCAGCTCAATGAGCGCAAATGTTTTAATGCAATACATAGATTAAATGTAAATGACTCAAAACAATGTTACTGGATTTGTTAAAAATATATTAAGTACAGTGGTACCTCGACATACAAGCACCCCGACATACGAGTATTTCGAGAAACGAGTACAATTTTGAGCAAATAATTATCTCTAGATACGAGAAAAATATTGAGCTTTGAGAAAGTCTCCCCCGCTCGCGCCCCTCTATGTCCCTCTCTCTCTCTCTACCCTCCATGAAATCCCTCTGATTTTAGTTCTATGAAAGCCATTTTAGTAATATTAAACCCCTAGTTTTGTGTTACTTTGTTAATAGATGGTGAATTAGAAGGAATAAAACTTTTTTCCAATCCAATATCCGGTTTTTGATGTTTTTTTTCAGAGGGTTGGAACGAATACATTTGTTTTTAGTTCATTTCAATGGGAAAAGTTCGTTCGAGTTACGAGAATATCGACATACGAGCTCAGTTCCGGAACGAATTAAGCTCGTATCTCGAGGTACCACTGTAGTCCAACAGGTGTACTTATCCATTAGGTCATAAATAAGTCACAACAAAAGTATACTTAACAATGCTATTTTTAAAATATAGTGAGAAATAAATGCATTAAAAAAATAACATAGAAACAAGAAAAGGAACTGATGTGCTGCAATATCTAACATAATGCATTTATGTTGGATATTGCAGCACATCAGTGCTGACTTCTGCCCAGGGAGCACTATCCTCGCTCAAGAAGAATGGAATCAATTGTTTGTTGAATCTGATGATGATGAATTAGATTAAGAATTTTTAAAAAAATATTATGATTATGAATTGGACTTTGAAGATTTGAAATTGTAAACTCCATTGGAGAGTTGTGTTCATACTGGTACAGTGGTACATCTACATACGAGCAGCTCTACCTACGAGATGCTCGAGATATGAGAAAAATTTTGAGATTTTCTATTCAACACATTTTATTACTATTAAACGACGAGTTATGCGTTACTTTGTTAATAGATGGCAAATTGGAAGAAATAAAACATTTTTACCAATCCAATATCCTGTTTTTGGTGTTTTTTCAGAGGTTTGGAACGGATTAATTTGTTTTCAGTTCATTTCAATGGGAAACGTTCGTTCGAGTTACGAGAAGATTGACATACGAGCTCAGTCCCGGAACGAATTAAGGTTGTATGTAGAGGTACCACTGTAGTTGTAGGTTTGTATACCATATGTTGTGAATAAATGTTTTGTCATGGTGACATGTGTTAAGCATTTGCCAGTTATGAGTACTGGTCCAATCCTTGGTGTGAGCTGGGAAAAAAAATGTATAGCAATTTTTGTCACACATTATGAGTGCGCATTATACTCAAATACCGTAAGCAGACCTTACGCCAGTGCTTCTCAAATAGTGGGGCGCGCCCCCCTGGGGGGGGCGTGGTGCGATACCTGGGGGGGGGGGGGGTGTAACCCTGGGGAACAAGATTTTATTTGGCCGTACGAGTATAAAGTGTAATTGCGCATCCACTACAGTAGCTGTCAGTGGCGCTCTCATTTATTTTTTATTTCAGGCATTGATGCACTTAAAATCTTTTCTGTTGCAGACTTAAAACAAGATTTAATAAAGTTATTCTTTGTAAGTTTGACTATATGTATTTCTTTTTTCCTTTTCTTTAATGTTAATAAGGATAAAATGTTGTTCTTATAACAATTTTATAAAATGATTTTATTTATAGTCACGGTGGGAAGTGGGGGGGGGGGGCGGCGAATAGTTTTCTTCTTGCTAGGGGGGGCCTAACAGAAAATAATTGAGAAGCACTGCCTTACGCTAAGATTCCTACTCAGCCTATTAACCAAATTAAGTATCTGAATTTACACGACACAACCAACTAGCTCCTACGAATGTTGACAGAAGATAGTGAAACTAGTGGAACCAGTTTGTATGCTCAATGAAACATAAAAGGCAACTTCCTGATTTTTGTTTCCAACACTACAACTAGTAAATTTACCACCGAGATCGGAGGGAGGGCAGCTGAGATATGTCTAACAAACTAACAAAGTGCGCCAAAAGGAAGCATAAATGCACCAAGTTTCCTTATCAGGTCGACATCAAAGGAATGACTTAAGCAACCGTGACAGGTCTTTAATGTTAGCCGAGGCTGTAAGCACCACACGTCAGATTTTGTTCAGAGCCTTAAGATTGTTAAATGAGTTGCGATACAAAATCCAAACAAATTTTCAATGAACTTGGCGTCTTCCTTCTCCTCCTCCCAGCAGGAACGTGCGAAGCTACCGTGTCACGCATCTAAGCTAATCAGCTTGAGAAATTGTGTTGAGTGGGCGGTCGCTGCCTTCTGCCTTGGAAAATGCGGGTTTCAGCATAAATTTTGAAAGTTTTATGATTGCACTGAGGCCGGGAATTTTAAATTCAATGTGGAGGGATGACGGTATTAAGATATATTTAAAGGATCACATCAAGGAAAAATAATTGAAAGGCTAAATCAAAAACATCCATTGAAAAAATGTGTACTCAGCAAAAAGGCGTTTTTCATGCAATTTGGAAACTGAATTTTTTGTTCTTTCATTCCAATCGATGTTAATCAAATGTTTTGAAAATGTACCGGTCCTTTCAAACAAATACAATGGTTCCTCTACTTCAAATGTCTCTCTCTACATTTGAAATATTCCGGTTCCGGAAAGGCTCAATAAATCAATGAATAAATTTGGTCTATAGGTATGAAAGAAACTTTAATGAAACGCAAAGACTCAATGTTAAGAATCCTCTTGTAGCATCCATTATTTACTTTAGAATTTCCGTAAGAGAGTTGCTCCTTCCGGCCAAAAGCCTTTCCAAGCACTCTTTCATGGACAATGGCGGAGTTCCTGATTCGTCATAGAGTTATAACACATTTGAGAGTTTTTCTTAGCATGATTGGTGCAGATGTATTCTTTACTTTTTGTTATGGGCTAAAAGAAAGTTAAGGTGCGAGTGTAAAAAAGCCATTATCAAAATGTTCATCAGTCTCTTTATTGCCCATGACACCAAAAACCCTGCGCATTTCAGTAAAATTATAAAAAAGTAGTAATGGGTTATTGTTGTTTGATCAATATTTTGCTAAATGTAACATAATTTTAAGTTTAGTCGTGTTAACGTGCGCATGTACTCAACTGCCAAACATTTGCCTCAGCTATAAACCCCTATGGAAAAAGTCTTTGGTAAATATCTTAAATTGAATGGCTTTTCTTGTCCTTTTCCTCATTTTTTTTTCCACTTGCACATATTTCATAAATGCTATGCTTTTATCATTTTAAACTGTTTTAGGGGTAGTATTGGGAATCTTAGAAGGGTTTGTAAGAAATTGAAGCTTTTACATGGAAAATGTGAGAAAGGCTTAGATGTTAGGGCGCCGGCCTCACAGGCGTGGGGTGCGTTCTACAAGGACCGAAAGCTATCCACTTTACACTACATTTTAGACTTTTACGTGAGCCCTGTGTGTGTGTAAATATGTGCCGCATTGAATTTGTACGGCCAATAATCACTTAATAAGGGGAATTGCAATCATTAATGAGGGGAGCATTTAGGCGAGGTAGACGGGTATGTGGGAGAAGTTTGAAACATGTATGGTTGTTGTTGTTGTGAGACAACCAATTGAATTGAATGCTTTTATTTTCATTATTTGAGATAGAATGAGAGCGATTAAATGAGAGCCCAGTAGAGGGTAGTGAGGTTCAAAAGTGAGACGCAATGCACCCGCGACAATACAGTGTTACATACAAAATTTCGAGGAAATAATTATCTCTAAATACGAGAAAATTTTCGAGATACGAGAAAGCCAGGTACCCAAGATATGAGAGGCTGTTTATCATTGTAACACACTGTCTTTTTTGCCGCATCTCTTTCGTGTATAACAGATATCTACAAGCACTGGGCGGAGCATTGCATTTTTTCAGTGATTTTTTTTCCATCACTCAGCGTGAATGCCGGAGCGATCGCCAATACGAGGAGTATATATTACTTCTGCTCATATATTACGTCTGCTCATAAGGACGTCAGGGGCACTGGCTCTCCCCCCAACTCGTGTAATGTCTCTGGTCGCAACTCCCTCTTTGTAATGCCTGTTGGCGGAGCGATCGCTAATTCAAGTGATCGTGCGCTATCCTATTGTGAGGATGTGTGTGCATCATTTTCGGAATGTTTTGAAGGGAATACAACAGCAAACAGCCCATCGATAGTGAACGTGAGGGTGGAGGTGGGTCAAAAAGTGTGAAGACACAAACATGAGAGAATATGATCATAAAATTATTTGGTATGCTATTACAATGAATAAACATGCAAAATCTATTCGTGTTGAAATGCATGTGTCAGGAAGCTAACATTAGGCAAGGATAAGTTTAAGCAGACAACAGCGGTCAATAAACTTGGCGGGTTGTTGAAAGACAACTAATGGAAGCCCAGTAGAGTGTAGGAAAAGAAGTAGTGCATATGTGAAAATTTCAAAATAAAAAAATGTATATAGGAAATGTATTGACGTTTTCGGAACTTGGATCTTTTTTTCATGTCTTGAGGCACTTATTTGCACCTCAAAATGTTTCGTAACCTGAAAAATTCGCATTTAGAGGCATTCGTAAGTAGAGGTATGACTCTGTGTGTGTATGCGTGTGTTAACTCATTTGCTACTACTGAGAGAGACAGACATCAAATCTAGCATGGCTGGCTGAATGACCATGTTTCCGTGCTATTGATGGCAATAGATGTTTGTTATATTTGGAAAGATTTCTTTTAATCTAAATGGATTGGATGTCTATTAACTTCAGTGACAGTTAAAGATTTTATTTAAACAATACAAACAGTAAGAAGATTGATGATCTATTTCCCAAGTCTGAGTATTGTTAGTCATATGTAATCATGAGTAGTTGGTCAGTGTAAAAACAGCAACATTTTAAAAGCAACCGTGGTTTATCTTACTCCTGTAAATGACAGCCAAGGAGTACAAGTAGTAATATTTTACGAATTTTAGTGTATTTACATACCTGTCAACCTCGAACCATTTGTGATCTTACCAAATTTTGTTTTCGCCCTTACATATATGTATAAATACATGGAAAATCTTACCACTTTACTTTTTTGCAAAACAGACCAGAAACAGCTGATCAAATGAAAGTAAACATAAACAAGGGAACAGGAAACGGAAATCACATGGTGAAAGTGTTACAAAACGAAATGTTTATCATGATCTTTTTTTTTTAGCCAATCAGAGGCGCCGGTACATATATCACTTGGCAGACATGCGTTTCCGGGAAGAAACAATGGCGGATGGTGAAAAATGGCTAGAAAGTGCCTTAATTTATTTTTTTTTCTCAAAATCACCGTTTAGCGTACCATTTTCATGTGTACAGCGTACCAATATAAAAATGGGCTTTCAGTTGTACCAATTACGGCGAGAACGTACCAGTTGACAGGTATGTATTTACTTTGACTCCCAAACACCAATTATTTGCTTCTTAAACAGACAAAAAAAGAATAACCTTACTTTCACTGGTTGGGGAGTTTACGTAAGTATATTATATAGGTAGGAAATATTTTAAAAGCCATTGGGAAAAGATAGAAAAGCTTGAAACGTTAGTAAAATAAATCACAAATGCTATCATGTGATTAGCCACATCTCGTTGTTTTGATGAAGTATTTTTGTGGGGGAGAGACATAGATTCTAGTCGCTTAAAAAGGACATTTGACAACATAATAGGCAATATTGCTACCGCGTTGTGGAAAAGGTGGCAATAAAGACGAGTCAAATATGTAGTCAGCCACATATGTGCTTCAAGACGTATGTATTGAGTCCCATTCGACAAGACGCAGTCTCGCCGTACGTCAATGGCCGCTAGCATGGCCCATCCCCCACCGCGAGGCCCCACTTCGGCCCTCATTAATCAACAACTCCCTTCAGCTCCTCGGGTTTTTACTTCCCGTTTCTCGGTCCCCGGGCACCTACCGCGTCGACCAGTAACTGTCGCTCGTTCGTACAGTTCGCTTGGTGAACGCATAACGTTTAAAAGTCACCGCAGCCCCGCTTTTGTCTGCCCGTCCGCGGCGCGACAATGAGGCCATTTTGCACTGCTAGGCTAACGGCTAGGCGGGGGTGGGGGCCGAGCGGACCCAGAGCTGAGCGGGCGACAATGTGGCGGCGAAACGGGCAAAACAGGCCTCGTTCGGGGGAACAAGTGGCAGTACGCGCCTGCTACGTGTCGCTCCCTTGTTCTCGCTCTCGAAAGGCCAACGTTATTTAACGAGAAGAGCGGCAACCCGATTATTCACGGCGCTTCCTCCTTCCCGGCCCAGAGGGAGCTGGGGGGGGGGGGGAATCACTTTTTTAAGTTGTTAAACAGAGACAAACAACGCGAAGCTGTCGGCTTTCCTCACTCTTGGCTTTTAAATAGGGGCGAGTGGCGGAGGACTCGGTACTCACCTAGTTCCTATTTAATTCCGGTCTCTCTCATAGGATCGACGGCGGTGAAAGCGGAGCAGAAGGTTCCGATGAGATCATTCATGCCACGGCTTCAAAAAGTGAAGTCGTCTCTTCTCTCTGCTCTGCTCGCTGCGGCGGCGGCTGCTGCTTGTGGAGCCGCCAGCACCGCCACTCACTCACTTGAGTCAGCCAGGGAGGGAGAAGAGAGGAGAGGAGAAGCGAGGCAGGCAGCCCAACGAGCGGGAGGGGGAGGGGAGCAGCCAAGCAGCTAGCCGAGACACCACTCCGCACGCACATATGCCTTCAATTCCGCCATGAACACTTCTCGTTCCAAGGGAAATCAAAATACCAAATCCAGAAGCTCAGGGGCTGCCACCAAAAGCGTGACATTATTTTGTTGCAATGACACCATCTCACTTCATCTCATTTTTTGAACTGCTTTATCCTCACTAGGGTCGTGGGGGGTGCTGTATTCTATCCCAGCTGATGACTTCACGCCAGAGGCAGGGAAACACTGAATTGGTGTCAAAGGAGACAAACAACCATTCACGCTCACACTCATACCTCGGGGCAATTTTGAGTGTCCAATCAGCCTACCATGTATATCTTTGGAATGTGGAAGGAAGCCGGAGTACCCGGAGAAAATCCACGCAGGACCGTGGAGAACATGCAAACTGCACACAGGTGGACTGACCTGCATTTGAACCCAGGTCCCCCACTGTGAGGCCGGCACGTTAACCACTCAACCGCTGGGCCCTAATGACATCCAACCCGTAGACATAAAATTCATTGGACCTGCGATGGCTGACATTGAGTCATCATGTTTCAGTCGTATTGACGGCGCTTAACGTCCAATCCATTTTGACTGGGACGCGTGGCACGTCGAGTTCCATCAAGGGCAGCCAAGGAATTCAATTCTTTCCTGCCACTGGCAGCCTCTTCCAGTCAAAGTTCTGTCAATGGCAACTAATCAGTTCAATGCACTTGGACTGTGAGGAATGGCAGTAATTATTCGCTCGCAGCATTTCCCTGTAAATGGATTGGTCGCCAAGCTCTGTCAATAGCAGTCATTGATGACGTTCAGCTAGTAAACTTTACTCTTTTAGGTCTCATCTCATTTTCTGAACCGCTTCATTCTCGTCGTGGGGGGTGCTGGATTCTATCCCAGCTGACTTTGGGCCAGAGGTGGAGGACACACGGTGGCCAGCCGAATCGCACGGCACAAGGAGACGGACAACGATGCACACTCACACCCATACCTAGGAGCAATTTAGAGTGTCCAATCAGTCTACCATGCATGTCTTAGGATGTGGGAGGAAACCGGAGTACCTGGAGAAAACCCACACAGGACCAGTAAGAACATTCAAACTCCACACAGGTGAACATCACCTGGATTTGAACGCCCAATTTGAGGTCGACATACTAACAACTCAGCCACCGGGCTCCAATGACATCAAACCAGTAGACATCCAATTCATTTGACCTGCGACGACTGATGTTGAGTATTCAGGTTTCAGGTTAATTTTTATTCTTTGGTTTTTAAGGCCTAGTTATTTAATAACCTTACTAAGTTATTAATTTTATTATTAGTGCATCCTCACTCCCCAACTCTGCCACTTCCCTGCATTTGGGTCCTTTCATGGTCTCCACACACCGCAGTTGTAACACCTTTATACTTAAAACCCATACACATCTAAAATTGTAGTGTGTAATGTGATTTTGTTGTTCATTATTATGAGAAAACATATTGAATAATTGCAACACACTATGCTCATAATGTAAAATAAAGTTTAATTGGATTTCATGAGTCGGGTAGCCGATTGGTTAGCACGTCTACTCACAGTTTTGAGGTTGAGGGTCCAATCCCAGGCGTGATGCAACCTTCATGTGTGGAGCTAACATGTTCTCCCCTGGCCTGGTTGGGTTTTCTCCGGGTACTCCGGTTTCCTTCTACATTCCAAAAACATGCCTGGTAGGCTGGTTGAACACATTAAATTTCCCCTAAGTATGTGAGTGTGAATGGTTGTGTTTCTCCTTGTGCCCTGTGATTGGCTGCCAAACAATTCAGAGTGTACCCTACCTGGGACCCATAGGGGCAAGCACCCCTATGTGACAACCGGTACCCCATTTACTTATTGCACAGAATTAAAACAGGGAATGACAATTACAGTTGTACCTCTACTTACAAATGCCTCTATTTACAGATTATGAAACCCTTTGTATGTATGCAAACGAACATCCCAAAATACAATAGCCAGATCCAAGTTACAAAATCCCTGAGAACATAAATGCATTTCCTCTATCTGTTATTTTATATTGAACCTGTCCCGGTAACATTATTGCAGCCTGCTTTACTTTCGCTTGAAGCCTCCCACAACAACAACTTTCTTTTGACCGCATTTTTTCGTCACAAAGTTCTTTATTTAAAATTGCTAGTGCGAATGAAATGAATAAGTGAGCCCTGTCGTTCATCAAAAAAGAGAAGATAAGATAGTTGCGTGCGGTTGACTCATATTGCAAAGCAACACGTCCAGCCATAGTCCATTGAATAGCATCGCTACATTACTTGAAGCAGAAGGAAGCAAAAAAAAGTGACAGCTTCTGGGCATAGCCTCTCTGTACTGTATCCGATGAGATGGATAGACTTTTACTCCTTTGGAGTTCTATTTAATGCTAAGTTGTTTTGAAGTCTCATCATCTAATTTTCTGAACCGCTTTATCCTCACTAGGGTCGCAGGGGGTGCCGGAGCCTATCCCAGCTGACTCCGGGCCAGAGCCAGTTACCCTGAATTAGTGGCCAGCAAATCGCAGGGCACAATTACACAAACACCATTCATGGTCAAATTCATACCTAGAAGATATTGTCCGTTTATCTATTTGATAGTGTCCAATCAGCCTACCATGTGTTTGGAATGTGGGCGGAAATCGGAGTACCCAGAGAAAACCCACACAGGAAAAAATGCAAACCTCACACAGGTGGACCGACCTGGATTCGAACCCTCATTGTGAGGCCAACGCGCTAATCATTAAGCCCCTGGTCCATTCATGTTTTGAAGTCATAATTTGAAACTGTTAAGATGGCGGGCTTGTGGCTTAGTGGTTAGTGCATCAGACTCACAGTTCTGGTGTCCTATTTATTTCATGTGACTATCATGGATAAAAGCAGTTTGGGGAGAGTAGAATAGCACAGCTGTGAATCTTTAAATTTGGGTTGCCTGGTGGCCTCACAATTCTGGGGTCGTGGGTTCGGATCCAGGTTTGTCCACCTGTGTGAAGTTTGCATGTTCCCCCCAGGCTTGCGTGAATTTTCTCTGGTTACTCCGATCTCCTTCCACAGAGCTAACAACTTCTCCGGAATTTCAGGAGTTCATTCCAGACAAGCAACGCAAACTCTGGGACTACTGACAACCTCCCTAAATTCCGGAAATCCCAAAAATTGTCACCCAGTTTTTTTTAAGCAACCATTTTGGAAAAGTGCCAGATTTCCAATTGAAATGCCTCAAAATTCTCACCATCGCTTTTTTGAAGACCGTGTCAGGAATTACAGAATTTAAATAAAAAGTACTGCTCTAATTACAAAAAAAATAAAGAGATCAAAAAGTTATGGAATAAGTTAGTAGCTACAAATAGAGGCCAAAAGAATTCTACCCGGCCCGCGGGTCCAAAAACAGATTAAAGCCTGTCTTTTGTAACAAAATCTACGTTGAACAAGACTTCATAAACATTTACATCTTTTATATGATAATATAGATGTTTGACAATTTAAACTGTTTAAATGCCTGTCTTTATGCTCTCGTACGAGAGGGCCCTCCTGAACAAGAAGAAGAGGGATTTTAGGTCTGGGGAGAAGGAGGGTCTAAAAATGGTCAAGAAGGAGATGAAGAGAGAGATAAGGAAGGGAAAGACTATCTACAGAAGGAAGGTAGAGAACCAACTCCAGAGAGGCAGCACCAAAGAGGTCTAAAGGAGCTTGAGGACCATCTCGGGCCATGGAGGCAACAGGGAGAGAGACCCGGAGACAGGGAGTGGGCCAATGAATTGAATCAGTTCTTTAACAGATTCAGTCCTGCCCCCACTCCCCTGACCCCCCAGACCAGAAGCAACACTCCCCCCTCGTTCTCCTCCTCTTCCTCCCCCTTTTCCACCGGTCTCTGCATCACTGTCGATCAGGTGATAAAACAGCTAAAGAAGATCGAGGCAAGGAAGGCTGTCGGTCCAGACGGCCTCAGCTCCAGACTACTGAGAGAGTGTGCGGATCAGCTTGGAGGATGCTGACCAGGATGATCTCCATAATGGACAGCACCTCCCACCCCCTGCATGAGTCTGTGGAGTCCCTTAGAAGCTCTTTCAGCAATAGACTGCTGCACCCTCATTGCAGGAAGGTGCGCTTCCGCAGATCCTTCCTCCCATCAGCTGTCATGCTCTTGAACAAAAAAAATGCTGTGTTAGGGCCCACCGTATGCATGCATGTACATGTATGTATGTATACATGTGCTTATATATTATGTGTATGTGTATATGTGTGCTTATATATTATGTGTATGTGTATATATGTGCTTATATATTATGTGTATGTGTATATATGTGCTTATATATGTATGTGTATAAATATGTGTATGTGTATATATGTGCTTATATATGTGTGTATAAATATGTGTATATATGTGCTTATATATGTATGTGTATAAATATGTGTATATATGTGCTTATATATGTATGTGTATAAATATGTGAATGTGTATACATATGTGCTTATATATGTATGTGTATAAATATGTGTATGTGTATCAAACCAAACAACTCTAACAGTTTGGGCTCAAGGGCTTACCTCTAGCTACTAAGATAAGCAATAGTACACATAATTAATGGTCACCATACTTGTAGGGATTTGTATCCACTACCGAATGCTAATGAGTAATGCAGTCTCAAAGAAGTTGTGTAGTCTATAACAAGTATCAGTGGGTATCTTTACATTTGAACAAAATATCTATGCTATTACTATATTGCTTATTTTGCAGCATTACACATTAGATTAGAACTTTATTTCATCCCGTATTTGGAAAATTCCCTTGGTTGCAGTAGCAAGACAGTAGAAAGCACAGAAACAGAAGACATTGAACATCTAGGTAAAAAATAAACTGGAGCCACATACAGGAAGTCCTTAAAGGTGGGGACATTCTGCAGACTGAGGTTATATGCAGAATAACTCTTTCAAGATGATCTGCACAGTGCCTCAGTAGTCTGAAGCTGATAATCTTCCTTGCCTAGATCCTCCTAAGGTGTCCTATCACCCGATCAGCAGGAGTGGAGAGGCTGGTGAGGGGGCTTCAAAGCACACAACTTTTCCGTTTCACCCCAGCAAGCACCGACAGCTCCTCCATCTGACCGGGAAGAGATCTCACACTCCCATAACATTGATGGAATGCTCACTCTGGAGCATCGGCTTTTCTCTTGGCACTATCGTCCACTACTCACAGCTGATCCCACGTGCATGACAGTGGAGGCACGGCTGAACCCAACGGCTCTAAAGGATCTAGGACTAGCACAAAGAAACCAAGCCACTCGACGGGTGGGTTCGAGTCGCAAAGGTCACAAAACAACAAAGCAAAAAGAACAAAGTACAAAGCAAAGTATATGGGAAAGCATTAAGAGATATTAAAATTCAATTTAAAAAGATAGAAAAGCAGCAAAATGAGAAAGAGCCGCTACCGGCTGCAACTTGAGCGGCACCATCTTTGTTGCAGTAGCACGAACAGATACACACAAGAAAAATACATTGTCCCATGGCCCATATCGATGAAGATTTTTTTCGTGGAGTATCCTTATCCCATTTTCAGTTTTTCCGGAGTGAATCCGATTCACGTAAAATCAATATATATTTTTTTAAAACATCGTAAGATTTAAATCAAACTGTTATTCTCATGTTTTTACATTAATGGATATATTGTGTTTTAGGAAACTATTGAAAAAGTACAGCATAATGAAAATAAGTTTATCTTTGTGTTTGGCTGCTTCTACGTGCGTTTTACGGTCAGTAATTTCACCATGGGTCACACTGAAATCTCGCATGCATGTTGTGCAATGTGCAAATGTCAGTCCTTTTGGAGACCTTCAACGTGGGATATTTCATTGAATACTAACCAATAAACTTCTGCGAGTGTTTGGGTTTCTTATTAGAAGTTTCATCCAAATTGCCATCTATTTTGCGCATAACCTGAGCAGGGAAATTGATAAACCCTAACCCAAGACTTACCATTGCTGTGTACACCTGCTTCCTTTAGACAGGGGTAGGCAAACCGGTCTTTGAAGGCTGCTATTGGTGCAGGGTTTTTTTCCGACTGATCCAGCACAGACACTTTAACGGTTTAATGGCCCGCCACAATATTTTCTGTCACTCATGTGAACCCTGAGAAAAAAAGAATGGCCCACCCCTGCTTTACCAATGAGATTTCTGCAGAAAACAAGAAGCGCCTGAGTGCAATCCACTGATTGTACTTGTAGGACACGAGATAGGTGAAAATGTGTCCTCTTTATGGGTTGGAATGAAAACCCACACCCACTGCGGCTCTTTGTGGAATCGTTTGAGGACACCTGCTTTAGAACCCCAGAAATTATAGGATTTAGTACTTTAGTCAGCCTTAATAATACTTAGTACTTCCCTTAAGAAAAAAACAAAAACGAAAATGTTAAAGCGATGGAGGCTACCTATGAAATTGATTCTGAATCGATTGCCACGCTAAAGTTGCACAAGACTAATCATTTTTCAGAACTTGTAAGTCGGATGATTCAAAATGCACTCATGTTACTGAATTCATCCGGTTTACAGTGCAGTTGAATCAAATGTGGAAGAAAGATGCGGAATCCGTAGCGATGGTGTGAATTTCGGGGCGTTTAAATTGGAGAGTTGTCACATTTCCGAAGTGTTTGTTTCCACCAAAAAAATATAGTCACAATTTTGGAGTTTAGTGAGGTTGTCTGGGTAAACTTTGGAATTTCTGGAGAAATTGGCAACTCAGGTATTCCACTTTAGCAAAGCGAGTTGGCACTGTATTGACATTGTGTTCCTCACTCAATAGTGACCCCTGCAGTACTTCTTAAATAACTGCAAGTAAATCAGTAAATTACATGCAGCAAAGCCAACATCAACCTTGAAATTATATTTCATCTGTATTCAACACTTTGTTGCCATTCACGACATTAGACATCTAATAAATGTTGACTGGGAAAGACTGGTAGAAAACCATTGGATGTCTTTTACCGTCATTGTCATTGTTAGCGTCGTGTCTTCACCTCGTACCTACAGCGCCATGTATTAATTTTCTTTTTTTGAGGGATTTGAAGATAGACTGAGACAAGACTAAGGCCCAGGGTGTGTTTGACAGATCAGCAACAGCCTTGATGAAAGAAGCACACAGTTCAACATCTGACTCCAGTTTATATCTTCTTTCCACCAAGAAAAAGTGGGCGTTAATTTGAATAAAACTGGGCATGTTTCATTTTAGAAGGAAGTTCCAAATATGGAGTTGTTTTTCATGGCTCGCAAAAATTGGCAATTAACCTGTTTGATCACTCAGGTGCTTGAGAATAATGGTAAGATACTTTTGATGGTACCAGGCCCCAAGGCCAGGGCTGGAATGTCCAATGCCTTCTTATCTCAAGCCCGAGACAAAAAGAGTTAACAAGAAAGAATTGTGAGTCCTCGGATACGAGGTTGAATTTGCAGAACAAAGAGTATTGTGTTGAGAAGCGGAAGAATATTAGGCATTAAAATGTTAGTGTGAATACATATATACGATTTGAGTCATAATACAAACAGGCCGGCCCGGTAGAGGGTAGCGCATCGGCCTCACAGCTCTGGTAACTTGGATTCAAATCCAGGTGATGTCCACCTGTGTGGAGTTTGGATGTTCTCTCTGGGCCTGTGTAGGTTTTCTCTGGGTACTCCGGTTTCCTCCCACATTCCAAAGACAACCATGGTAGGCTGATTGGACACTAATTTGCCCTTAGGTATGGGTGTGAGTGTGCATGGTTGTCTGTCTGCTCGTGCCGTTATTAACTGGCCACCAATTCAGTGTTTCCTACGCCTCTCGCCTGAAGTCAGCAGGGATAGGCTCCAGCACCCCAGCAAACCTACTGAGGATAAAGTGGTTCAAAAATTGTGATGAGAACCGTTTTTGTGGTGTCAGGTCCAAAAATAATGCTGAGCACTAATAATTTCAAGAAAAAATCAATCAAATAAAAAGAGGCAAATTCACCCGAATGCGAATTAAACCAAAAATAATGGAAAATCGAAACCAATTACCATTTTTTTGCATCCAAAACCATGTTTGACTGCTGATTGTTTCTCCATAAAATACCAGCTAATATGCTAGTAATTGTTACCACTGGCGATTAGTAATAGCATTACGTACAACACGGGGAGAGTGATTCGATGACACTTCAAGCAGTTATAAATGCTAAATGAAACCGAAGAACCAGATCCGAGCGGGGCGGCCATTTTGGAGGCCAACGTTTCAAAACGAGAATCCCGCGTGTTCAGCAAAGTCTCGCGAGAGCGTATCTGTGAGAGATAGGCGTTCCTGCTGCGACAACTTCCGTTTCCAGCAATTTCTGGCGTGTGTGTCAAGGAACCCCCGACTGGGCCGGCGTAGACTCTTCTGGAAGCAACGCGTGTGCTCTCTGTGTCTACACCGGTGGCGGCTGCGGAAAAGACTGAATTCAGTTAAAGAACACCCAAGATGGCCAAGTGGGGCGAAGGAGACCCTCGGTGGATAGTCGAGGAGCGAGCGGACGCCACGAATGTCAACAACTGGCACTGGTGAGGCGGGAAGAAAGGACAGCTAGAGCTAACCGGCTAATGCTAAGACCACACCACCTCGTTCTTGCCAGTACATTTACGCAATTTGTACTCTATTAATGGCGCACTAATATGTCTCATGGTTGACTTCATACCTCCCGGAGTCAAATATATCTGGCATTTTATCCTCAGATGCTACACTTTGTTTAGAAAGTGTTTGACTAATAGCTACAACACCGTACGCAAGCTGTTAATACATTTAAATACAGTCAAAAAAGCCATGCGCGTTGCTAAGGACCAAGAACGTTGGTCAATGGCAAAAAGGCGAATAGTAGCGTTAAACAATCTAAAGTGATAAAATACGACGGTGCACCCTTGAAATTATATAAAATGAACAGCTTGGATACAGTATTTGTTCCAACAACAGTGAAACAAAGTTTCCCCATTTCGCTCCAATACCCCTACACCACGTTAACGTGGCTTCAGGCATGAAGAAAGTTGACAACTTGTATTCTCAGCAGTTTTTAATAATTTAACTATTAGAGCTGTTTGAGTACTATCTAGCAAAAGCTTGCATATTTGGCTTTGTCACTAACATTTTGTGGTGTTAGTTCCTAAGTTTTAAATATCTTGCGGAACATTAAACCACAACAGGGTGTTACAAAAAATACAATGTACAAGTGTATAACTCTTAATATCCATAATGAGTATCAAGGTGTTGACCCATTGGTTGTTAATCACACATAACTGCATGAACAAAGTAGTATCTGATTGACTCTTTAGCTAGCATTGACAGCGATTGACATCCAAGACATTTGTAACGGAAGGGCCGTCAGTGATTGAACAAGGGATATCAGCTTTCCAATGAAAGGCAGACAAGGTTCATGGTCTACACAACATTATCAATTTATGTCAACAAAGCTAAGATAACAAAAAAACAACGTCACATCCATTCAGTCAGCATCAATAATTGTCATCCTCCTGCTCACTCCATTGTCCCTGGCAACCAAACTCATCACCATGGAGATCTGTCACTGTCTAACTGGAACAACTTCTGAAATGTTCCAACATAAGACATGCGCAGGAGTTGTGCACATGTATGTTGGACTGGAGCTAAAAATATAGCCATGTTGGATTCTTGGAAACTGGTATATTTGAGTGTCCTAGTTTATCAAGTTTTGCTATGTATTCTGTGCTGTCAGAAATAGTGTTTTGAGTGTTAAATACAGTAATTTCTCTAACCTGGTAGATAGGTTCGAATATCTGCTGCAATAGGCGATAACCACAAAAAATAGGGACACTGTTTTTACGGTGTCAATTTAGTATTATTTGGGTTTTAAAGCCGTCTCTACTAATATTTAACTTACCCATTACAATATTGTTCACGATTCTTGCATTTTAATGTTAGATTTCTCCGTCATATAGGGAATGATAGAATAATGAGACGAGAGGACAGACAGCACAAGTTTTTCCCTCATTTGCCATCAAGCAGCTCTGACAGGTCATTTATGTTACCAATGCTGTTGTCAACATACTTCAGATCCTGATGAGAATCTAATCATTGTAAAATGATTCAGACATGTTAAAAAAGTGAATATTCCAGTGGGACATTACGATGTTTGCTAAACTAAGACTGGATCAAACCTTACTCTCAGGCGATCAACCAATAGTAGTACCATGGCGATCGACTGGTCGATTGCGATCTACATAATGAGCATCCCGCACTGAAATGATCCGAACTGCTTGATAGATGGACGGTGACTGAGCGTGTAGGGGACGGCGCTGCAAAGAAGCAATGCAATTGGGCCGTATTTTACATGCCTCACTTCAGGTTTTTATTTGTTAAAAATGTTTTAAATTAAATTGGTTCCACTTCACAATTGTGTCCCACTTGTTGATTCTTGACTAAAATTTACCATACTATCTTTTTTGCCTGAAGCCTGAAAAGTGGCAAAGTTGAAAAATTCTAGGGGAACCCATACTTTTGCTGTACAGTACAGTACTTTCACCTGAGGTACAGTAATTTAACATATAATGTCAACTAGACATGGCTGCGATAATTGAAAGTTCTGATCACCCTTCCAGTGATAATTTTACAATTGGCACACTGCGAGTCCCAGGGATTCGCTTGTCTGAAAACTGTGCGTCCCAGGAAACTTGTCACGAGTCCCAACATACTACGGATGCAAATAAAACATAAACAACGATATATAAACATTCAGATTTAATTTATTTATTATATGGTTTAGGGTTAGGGTTTATTTATCATTGTACTAGTCTTTCAGCTCGTAGATCCTCCTCTCTTTGCAGCCAAAAGTCTTTTGAAATGTGCGTATTTTTCCTTGCCGCCCCCGTTTTGCTTCATGATCATCGATCGAATCTTCTGCAGTTCTTTTCTTACTAGTTGTATTTTTAACTGCGAAATAACTATCCAGACTGTTTTGCTTTTTCTGAAACATTTTTTATCTTTCTTACACTATTACGAAACTCTTGCTATCGCTTTCTCTCCTTCGTCTGCTAGTGTCTGCTAGTCTCGCGAGAATTATTTCGCAAAGATTATGTGGAATAAATTGGTTTGCTATCGGATATATGTGTTTTGGTTTTTTTTTTTGATAAAAATTTCTTTGCGTCCGAAAAAAGCACATTACTTGAAATTGTGCGTCTGGAAGAAAAGCTGTGCGTATCAGACGCAGGACGCAGAGGTAACGAGAACACTGCCCTTCTATTAATTACTACTATCATACTACATGTTTTTGCGCTAATACAAAAATACAAACAATTATCAAGAATTGTATTTAAAAAAAATGTTATGGTCATAAAAACACTAAGGTATTAGTCATTCATTCGTTTTCTGAACCGCTTTATCCTCAACAGTGTCATGGGGGTGCTGGAGCCTATTCCAGCTGACTTTGGCCCATAGCCCATTCAGACACGTACCTAGTAGTATGTTCAATCAGCCTACTATGCATGTATTTGGAAGGGTGGAGGAAACTGGAGTACCCGGAGAAAGCCCGGGAGAACATCGAAACTCCACCGACCTGGAACCCAGGACCCCAGATCTTTGACTGACGTGCTAACCACTCAATATATATATTAGAGCTGGGGGATTTGACAAAAATGATCACACAAAATAATTATCAGTCTACCTATCCCGTGTTTTTCAGTTTAAAATTTGAAACCTCAAACTTCTGTGAATAAGTAAATAAATTACATTCCTCCTTATTCAAATATGAAATTAACTATGCCTCCTCACTTTATGAGAAAATAGAATATGAAATATGATTTTTAAAAAGTCTTTTTGTTGTTCTGTTGTGCAATAAGATAAGACAACTCCCTCTTCACACGAGAAAAAGTAAAGAATAAACACAGCAGAAATTTTGACAGGCGTTTTCTTGTTTTATAAATTTGCCTTCAAACCGAAAGTTGCCGTGCAAAATGAAATAAAGACAATAATCAACTGTAGACATCACCATTAGCAAGCAGACTTTTAAGCTTCACAAAAAGAGTAAATCTACCTCACATATGGCCATTTACAAAAAAGATAAAAGCAAAAAGTTCGTGACTCTACTTGGCAGTTATTCAATTATCACGGCAATGTCTGGTCTACATTATCCGCAAAACCGAGAGATTACTGTATATATATATTTTTACAATTGAGTGTTTTTACCTCAGGACGGAACGAGATGCCACGGGCTGGTCCTCCGACAAGTTAAAAAGTCTCCTGCTGGGCTTGCGTTTGGAAAACGACGAAGGAAGCTGTGAGATCACAGAGGTCAGCAAGGTGGAGGGTGAGGCATCCATCAACAACCGCAAAGGAAAGCTCATTTTCTTCTACGAGTGGAACCTGAAAGCAAGTTGGACAGGTCGGTTTGAAAAGTCAGCTCTCTGAGAAAATCTTACCTCTCTCAGTATCATTGATGACGACAGACGTCCAATATTGTCTGTTTTATTCTGAATCGAAATAAATTTGTCACGAGTACACGTCTAATCTATTTAAATTGGGAGCAAATTAATTTTAATTAAACTGGCAAGAAATAAGTGAATCATTTTGTTTTGCCAGGCACGTCCAAATCAGGAATTAAATACCGAGGATCAGTGGAAATTCCTAATTTGTCCGACGAGAACGATATGGAAGATCTGGATGTAAGTGCTCTCAACTGTACGTGTGAGTCAGTAGAGTCCTTGGTCTCATATTGTCCTTTCTCCCTCGTTGTAGATTAGCATCTCATTGAACAAAGACGAGCCAGAGACATCGCTAGTCCAACTCATGAAGTCCAAAGGAGCTGACAAGATCCGTGAGGTCCTGGGAAGCTATGTGGGCTTATTAAGATCAGGTCAGACCAAAATGGTGTTGTCAAGATGGCTCATTTGTCAGTAACAAGCGCACATGTTGCTTCGGAAAATGGAAATGCTATTGACTCATGAATTGCATTCTGTTTTGTGCCCCTGAATTCACACCCCTTTAGGATACCCATTTACCTCTCTGCGCTAAGTCCGTGTATAAGATAGTATAACAAATTGGGTTCTAATGTTGATGTTGTTGATTGTTGTTGTTGTTGAGTCACTACAAGCGCCTGAGGATTGCCCTCAGACAGCGCTAGAGCTGCCACTGGAACGCGGATTAGTTCATCCAGGGGGTAGTCGGAGGTGAGGTGTAGTTACATATCTCCGGCCGGATGAAAAACGTAGGGTGCCACGTTCCTTGTTGGCAGCTCTGAGTGGTATTTGTTGGAATTCGCAGGTCGCGGCGATCGGCCTCTCAGGAGACACCACGTGAAGGTTTCCAACTTTGTCTCCCTGATGTTGTTGAACCTATCTATGGCTATCGTTAAGGTGTGACTACAAAAAGGTGTCCACCCACTGCCAATTATTAATGATAATTATCAACACCGGGAGAGCCTTCTTTCAGTTAATGTAAAAAATAAAATAAAAAGGTGGAATGATATATTATGTGAATAATTTCCCAAATAAGCCGCACCAATGGCCAAACTATTTAAAAAAAGTGACTCCTAGTCCATAAAATGCAGTCACAACTTTTGCAGTTATGACAGCGAGACTGTGCATGAGATTTGAGTTCATGGTCAACCATTATTTATAAATTAATCTTTAACATAAATACCAATGATTTCACTTTAAAAAAAAAAATTCATTGAAAATTAATAAAAATAGAGCAGGATGGTGGTGAGTGGTTAACGTGTCAGCCCCACTGTTCTGGGATCAAGGGTTCACTTCCAAGCCCAGACCTTCCTGTGGGGAGTTTGCATGTTCTCCAAGGGCTTGTGTGGGTTTTCTCTGAGTATGCCGGTTTCCTCCCACATTCCAAAAACATGCCTGGTAGGCTGGTTAAACACTAAATTGCCCCTAGGCATGAGTTTGGGGATGGATGGTTGTCTGTCTCCTTGTTCCCTATGATTGGGTGGCCACCAATTTAGGGTGCCTGGTGTAGTTAGCGGGGTAGGCTCCAACATCCCTGCGACACTTGTGTGGATAAACGGTACGGAAAATGAATGAATTAAAAAGAGAATATTTATACGTTGATTTAAAAAAAATGAAATGAAAAGGCATTTTAAAATATTTAGAAATCTAATATAAATTCTATAAGTTATTGGGAAAATTAAGATTAATAAAAAAATTGGGGTTTTGACAACATTTGGGTCTACAATGTCAAAATAATCAATCATTTCACAAAATAACCGGCAATTTGATCATATATTTTTATTTTATCAAGAGAGTCCTATAAATTGATTAGTTGGCATTGACAGTGATTGATATCTAATCCATTTGGATTTGCCAGTCCAACCGAATTGATCATTTGTCATTGTTAGTGACAGCCAATATTGTATGCCTTGTGTTCAGAGTTCACTCAAGGCATGATCCTGCCGACGGCTAACGGCATGCTGCAGCTGCAATCCTCCTCCCAGTCCAAAGCCAAGACAGACAAAACTCGGGTGGGCCCCGTTGAACGGCTGTACGTCTTCTTTGCATTTCTACCACCAACACTGCTATATCCATTTTATTTTTGGCTGGCAGATTTCGTCGTCAAGCAGGACCGCGGCACCGCCGGTGAATCCCGGCGTTAAGATCCCCACTTGTAAGTTCAGCTTGACGGAAACATTCATCACCAGCCCAGAGGACCTGTACAGAGTTTTTGTCAATCAGGAGGTAAGAACTGTATCCTCAATGTCATAAAAATGAAGTGATTTATTTAGTCTAAATTTTAGTTTTAAAAAAATTGCTGTTTCCATGACATTGCAGATGACTCAAGCTTTTACGCATGCTCCGGCAACAGTGGACGGAGAGAAGGGAGGAAGGTTTCAGCTGCTGGGTGGAAATGTTCTGGGGGAATTCACGGAGTTGGTAAATAGGCATTTAAGCCTGTCACACTTTTGGAATGTATCACATTTGAGTGGCATTTTCTGTTTTTGGTAGGTGCAAAATGAGAAATTAGTGATGAAGTGGAGGTACAACAACTGGCCATGTGGTATGTATATCCAATCCCTGGAACTCAGGGTTTTGATTCAAAATAGTAGCATATTTTTCAGAGCTGAATAGAAGTCGCACATGCCAAAAATGTACAGAGATAAAGAACAAATCGTGTGGGGCTACGCGGTCTCAAACAACTAATTGATGACCAAAAAATCTTCAATATCAATATTTATTGGGATGTTCTGCAATCTTTTTTCGCTTTTTTATAGCATTTATATTAAAAGATGCTTAAAGGTTGAATAAGCCAATGTTGTTTTTTATTGATTATTAAGTAATTTCTACAAACATTTTATTCAAAATACACTTTAAAAAACGAATAATAAATATTCATGTTTAATCTTTAAATTAAATTTGTTTCAGGTAATATTTAAGGTATGATTTTTTTTTAAAATGTATCCCATTTAACCTTTTTTGATAACTTTGGAATCTATTTTTCTAGGTTAGCACGAGAATTTGCGTTAAAAGTGCCCTCAGCGATTCGTTTTTTTAAAGCCATTTTAGTTGTTAATTTCTGGGCTGTTTTGCAGAAGTAGCTTCTCAGAAGTATATGCAGATTAGCAGATCCCATTCGGATTTATTTAATAATTTAATATTTAAATTTTAACTTTTGGCCATTTTCCAATGTGTGCTGAGTGTTTGATACTTTGCGGAGATATAAACTACATCCATTTTGTAACGAGCCCAATGTTTACCATTTGTCAGTTGTACCAAGAAAAAAAAGCACTGGATTCATCCACTTTAGGATATTTGAATTGGAAAGTAATCTTTCTCTAGGACATAAATGGGCAAATTACGGCCCGCGGGCTACATCCGGTCCACGAGGCGTTTGAATCCGGCCCGCTGACGTTGTCCAAATCGTTTTTTAAATTGTATTTATTTATTTATTTACTTCTTTTTTTTTATCCCCAAGATGGCACCGTCACGCGGAAGCCAGTGGCGGTAGCTTTGTCCACTCTTATTTGTTATCCATGTTTTACAGCCCCTCTATCTTTTTTTAAATTACATTTTAATATTTCTTAATGCATTCCTTTTTACTTTACTTTTTACTTTATACTTTTTATTTTAATGATATGTTAATACTTTAGTCCTTATTTCTGTTTGTTTCATATGTACTGTTAACGGATGCAGTTTTTTATATGTATCGTATCTTGTGCTAACCCGGCCCATCTGTCAAATTATTAAAGTCAATGTGGCCCCTGGGCCAAAAAGTTTGCCCACCCGTGTTAGGCAGTAAGTCATCTGTGATAAGATCATTGTGTCACAATTGTATTTTGCTGACTCAGGCGTTAGATTGTTTCTAATTAACCTAAAATTGGACAAATTGAATTTAATGCTTTTAACAGTACATATGAAACAAACAGAAAAAAAGGACTAAAGTATTAACATACTCATCACTTATCATTAAATTAGAAAGTACAAAGTAAAGTAAAATGGAATGTATTAGGAAATATTAAAATGTAATTTAAAAAAAGATAGAGGAACTGTAAAACACAAAAAAAAACCAAATAATAGTGGACAGAGCTACTGGCACTGGCTTCCGTGTGACGGGACCATCTTGAGAAAAAAAATACATAATTTGGACAATGTCGGTGGGCCGTAGTTTTTCCATGTCGGGCGTAACAACACTAAAATCAATTGAAACCATTTATAAGCAATCTCTGAGAGTATTGGACAAAAACCTAAAAACGCACCACCACTGTTCAACAAAGAGAACATGCAAACTCCACACAGCTGGACCGACCTAGATTTGAATCCAGGACCCCATAGCTGATGAGGTTGACATGCTAACTACTTAACCCACCCCTAAAATCGTATTTCATATTCTCTTTTCTTATAAAGTAAGGTAACATGGTTACTTTCATCTATAATCCTTGTAAAGAATGATTTATGGGTGTGTTTGTGTGTATGTTAAGATTCTCTCGCCACGTTTGTCCAAACCATACAATGTACAGAGTTGACATTTTTTATGTCGGATCCTAATAGATTGCATTTCTTCACCTTCTCCAAGTGTGTAAACTCAATCTTCTAATTGTTAAACAGCGATTTTTCAAAGGAGAATTTTTTGTTTTTTCATAAAGTAAGGTAACATTGTTACTTAAATTTTTGAATAAGGAGGAAAGTATTTGCCAGAAGTTTGAAATTTCAAATTTGTAACCAATTTTTTTTTTGTCATATCACCCAGATCTAAAGTAGAGTAATATCTATGAACTGACTTTGTAGAGCACTACGCCACGGTGACGCTGTCGTTTGCCGACCGACGCAACGAGACGGAACTGCGTATGGACTGTCGCGGTGTCCCCAACGATGACGAGGAGCGGACCAGGGACGGCTGGCGAAGGTTCTACTTTGAGGCCATCAAACAGACTTTTGGCTTCGGAGCACGACTCTTCTGAAAGCTTTTGTTTTGTCTGACAGTTAGCTCTTTGACTCATTATCATGAAAGATGAAACGTCAGTGAAGATGGTTTTTGTTGTTTCTTTTCCTTTCTTTTTGTCCCTCTTGTGTATTTGTTTTCAGAGGAGACTCACAGGAACCACTCGAGCAAATTGGCCCACGCTCTGATATGTCAACAAATATCGTTACTGTCCATTTATTTAAAAAGAAACAGTTACCTTCGAAACGGTTCCGTTTGGTGCAAGCGGAGCGCTGGTTGGTGCATGTTCGTTCGACCGCAATCCGTTCTTTAATGTCCCAGCTTTCATCAGGGCGTCACTGGGTGATACAGTTCAGCAAAGGAAACGTCAGCGTTGCGTGACGACCACCTTTGTGTGGTTTAGCTATTTATACCTTTTCATGCAGATGGCGTGATGCCAGATTTGTGGAATAAACTGATCACTGCGTGCAGGTCCTGTGCCTTTTTTTCTTTAAATTGATATTCACGGTAACCCAGCAAGCCGGATTGATTGTTCTATAGTCGTGCTATGCGTATATTACATTGATCAATCTGGGAAAAATCTAACCTTAGAAAATGCAGTTGTTGATTGGACAATACTCTTTTCACACTGCTCAATTCGTAATTAAACCACAGTACAATAATCCCTCAAATATTGCAGCTTCACTACAATGCATTTTTTTGGGGAAGTTCATAAAAATGTGAAAATCCATGCTTAAACTCACTTGCTTCCCTGTCCTCCACTTGGTACTAAAACTCAAAACATATTTTTATTTTTTGGTTAAATAGGGGTGACCGTACATCGTGGTTTTTCGTTTATCTTGGCCATGTCTGGTCAACATTAATCCTGATAAGCGAGGGATTACTGTGGTCTTGTGTCGGTCAAGGGGCTTTTTCAAAAGGCTTTTTGTGATAATCTTAATGAGGGAATGAGTATTTCAGACAACACTTTCGAATGGACCCACCCTTTGCATTCAGCCAGTGTTCTAGTGGATAGTCGCTTTCTGATCAAGTCTACTGTTCCTCCCTTTTCCCCAATTGGCTCGTCACTAGAAGGTGACCGATCCACATTGACCCACAGTATAATGTACAGCAGCGGCGGGTCGTGCATTTTCTGGCAACGCCTTCAATCCAACCCTCAAAAACTATTTTATGGCTATAAAACTTACTGCATCTACAGCTGTGACACATAAAAAATAATAATACGTAACTTCATACAATTAAAATATTATTTAGAAATATAGCCATATTTTACTCACCAAAAATCCTATTTAACTACACAATATCCATCCTCCTTTCTTTCTTCCTTTTCTATTGCCAGCGAAGCTAATGCTGAAAGTCGAGCCTATCTTGTCGTATTGCTGACATACGTTTTTTATTCAATTTAGTGCTGAAAATGTTCGTTGCCGGTTGTGACAGATTTGCTTGCTTTGGAGTTGTCCGACCTTTCTTAATGATGTCCAGCTTTTTTCTCTTGAAAAGTCTGTCTTGAAAATAGCTAAATCAACACAACAATATATTTGCTTGTGCAGCTCGCTCCAGATACAGTTTGGTAGCTTTGGCCCACCTACTCTATTACCAGCCAATCAAAGTTGGTGAAAGCGATGACGTATCCCTACGCTTGCGAGAAGGCAATGACATACTCCTACGCTTGCGACAAGGGATTGTGGTGTTGCCAACTCGGAATCTGATTAGTTAAAGCAACAGTCTTATCGATAGTTATATTCCTTACCATTCAATTTAATACTCAGTAGATACATGTGTTGTTATTATTATTATTATTGCTTGCTTAAGACTCGACAGGCAGAAGTCTTTTCTCTAGACAATTTCATAGGAATCTTATTGTTTTCACTGAGACAGGGTTGGGTGTCCATCCTCGCCTATGGAGACTTGTGAGAAGACATTTTGGGCTAATGGCGGGAACCCAATTCCTGATTGTTCTATCAGGAGAAACGATATGCCCGGCCGCTCATACCAGATGTGACAGTCTCAACTCACTCGGTTATGAGCCGTTCCCACCTCCATCTTGTAGTGTTTAGTTTTCCATCCTGTACACACAATCAACAGTTGTTAATTGGTTGGGTCAAACCAGAGCACATTAATTTCATCTGAATTCAGTCAGCCAATTGTCTTTATACTCAAAATCTTACCATCTGAAGACCCCCATTCAGCATCTGTCTTTTAAATTCCTGTGACATGTAATGTAGTAAATCATTATTACACAGGAAAAAAAGAGTATCCTGTCCTGATTCTCTCGCTACGTTTATCCAAACCGTGCAGACGTAGAGAGTTGAATTTTTTATGGCGGCCAGAAATGGCTGTCGGATCCTAATAGACGAGTGATTGAATTTATTCACCTCAACTGTTATTTGTTAAAGCTGAAAGCAGAGTTGATGCATGAATGGTTGTTTTTACATGATGTGCCCTAAACGCACCGTGTGGATGATTGGTCGTAACAGAAGACGCCTTTCCACGTCATTTACAAACGTCATTTTCAGAAGAATTTCCGCCAGCGAGTTTCTAGGTGCTACAGGGAATAGTTTTTTTTTTAGTCGTGACGGGAGATAGAAAACATATATTCATCTATAAATCACGCTTTATCTATTCTAAAATCCTTATATTAGAGTCCTTTTTTGATGATGAACAAGTATGGAACCCAAAGAATTGTAGGGTCAAAAGGTGAATTAAAAAACAGTTCCTTTAATACAACAATAAAAACTGTGCTCCCATTATTGTATAATGGGTACCCTGAAATTTCGTCGAACGGACATTTCATCACCGGACAGTTTGTTGAACAGACATTTCGTCAACGGACAATTCGTCCCTGTACATTTCGTCGACGGACAATTGGTCGCCGGACATTTCGTTGACGGACAATTGGTCGCCGGACATTTTGTCGACGGACAATTGGTCGACGGACATTTCGTCGATGGACAATTCGTAACCGGATTCACTCCCTCTCAAAAATATAATTATGAGAAAGAGAGTTTTTACTGTTGAAAGCAATCAACCATGTATGTTGAAACGTACCTGGTAACGTACCAGAAACGTCCATTCGCCAAACTGTCCGTCGACTAAACGTCGTTTACACAGGGAAATCGGCATCCTGGGATTTGTCAAGCTTCAAAGCAGTACGAGAATCTCCAGCAAGGTTTGCTATGCGGTGGTACTGTATGTTACCGTAAGCTACTAGAGTGTGCTGATTGTGTTTTGGATCATAGCTTTCACAAAGAAAAAATGCAGAATAGTAGCAAAATCACAAGAATGGGGGTTCCAAATTTAACCGGAATGAACAACCATGGTCCGGTTGTAAACCACAACCACAGTGATGTACCTGTTCTTGTATTTGTCTAATTTTTTTGTGTCATCAATTGTAATTTGAGAGGTAAAACATTTCCAACGATGCAAAATTTAAGAAAGAAAAAAACTACAGTGATTGCTATCAATGGTCCCATAATGAGACGATGGACCACTTTGAGCTCACATATCACAGATTTGAACAAAATCGTTTCCTTGTCTTCTTGCCAGCACAAGTAACCAGATTCCACACCTCGTTTCACACACACGTCTCAGGTGTGCGTTATACATGACGTCACACACAAACACGCGGACACATGCAGACTTCAGACAAACAAACAGTTAGTAAACACAAGGTGTATTCTTAATTTAATTATAATTAACACAAAATTAAATCATTCGAACACATGATTTTCTAAAGGGCACACAGCTTTCTTTGTGAGCCACGCAGACAAAAAGAGCCGAATTCCGCAAATAACAATCTTATCTAACCAGGATGGGTGGTTTGGCGGCTTGAGTGGTTAGCACATCAGCCTCACAGCTCTGGTGTTGAGGGTTTGAATACAGGTTGGTCCACCTGTGTGGAGTTTGCATTTTTTCTCTGGGCCTGCGTGGGTTGTCTCCAGGTACTTACTCTGCAATTAGCTGCCCCTCGCCTCTGGCCCGAAGTGAGCTGGGATAGGCTGCAGCTGGCAGGGGGACACCCATCCGATCGCAGGGCAAAAGGAGACGGAAAACCATGCAGACTCACACCCATACCTAGGGGCAGTTTAGAGTATCCAATCAGCCTACCATGCATGTTTTTGGAATGTGGGAGGAAACCAGAGTACCCAGAGGAAACAAACCCACACAGGCCCAGGGAGAACATCCAAACTCCACAGATGGACATGACCTAGATTTAAACCCAGGACCTGTGAGGCAGACATGTTAACCAGTCACAGCACCGGGTCGCCTTTCTCTTAATTAACTTGATTTAATACTTAGGCCCTGACATCTTTGCAGTAAGCTTCCGTACATTTGGTATTGTTATTTTTTTTTTGGGGGGGGGGGGGAGACTGTTGTAGGCAATGACAGGAGAGGGCGCCAAATTATTCAGGTTGTCGTAACCTCACGTCAAAATGTTATATGCAATTATTACATGAGATTATCATTATGGTTAGTTTTTACTTCATAGCCAATTATATAACGAAAGGGAATATACAACCGTGAAATAACATTTCAGTTGGTACAAGAATAGCAAGATTTTTCATCTGTTTTCTTAGTTTGAGTGTTGTTAATTAGTAAAATTCCCCAGTTGCTGTAAAGTTAATGTAAAAAAAATAGAACCTTTAGTTTAAAGTCACAGGAGTTATATATTGTTGACTTAGTTGTGGGATTTTTTTTGTGTTTTGGGGGAAAACGGCTATGCTTGCTTTGACTGAAATAAACATCATTGAGCTACCCAATCAACCATTTAACTTAAAAGTCATTATTATTGATTTAAAGGGGAAAAGCTGCCGTGTTAATGAAAATAAACGCCGTCGAAAGTAACAACATGGCGTCCGTGAACCACGTGACTACGTTTTAACCAACAGGGAGTAATGCGCTGAGTTCAAGGAGTTTCCAGACTTGCTTTTTGACGGCTTCTGTAGCTTTGAGCTGCCAGCTTGCTAACGTGGACCTGACACGCTCACTCGGAAACGCGTCGGACTTTTACCGTCTGAAAAGTTACAGCAAAATTGGAGGGTGCTCAGCGACCGGAGCGTCTCCGCTGAACTCGGAGGCTAACTTCTCACTGAAATGAAACTTTCCACCCGCTGGGCCCAAACGTCACTTTTGGGGGGCTCGCAAACGTGTGCGCGCTGACGCTACCTCGCTAGCCCGCTAGCTGGCTCGCAGTCAAAGAGCGTATACGGCTAGGTGGCTAACGCTTAGCCACCTGCAGGACTTCGGCCGCAGCTGGTTCACCAGGTCCAGCCTAAACAAGAAAAGACAAAAAAAAGTGGTCAACTCAACTCGTGGATGTGGTCGCGCCGCGAGTTCTTGTCCACTTTTCCCTGGGACAGGAACGCAAGGACCAAAAGTTCACCCTGGATCCAAGCGCGATGGCCAGCGAGCTTGAAAGCGGTCACTTGGACTCTACTTTGACAGCGGAACCAGCAGCGAGCGGTGGCGGCAACGATCATCAAAACAAGCCCATGGAGACCCCGCGGGCAGCCGAAGAAGGCGAGCCGAGCACCAACGACGACGCCATAAAAGTCGTCGAAGCTCCGCCGCCCAAAGTCAACGCGTGGTCCCGGAGGACCACGGGGAGGGTACCGCTGCACAACGTCCACCCGTCGGCCTCACAGGAACGAGGTGAGCCCGTTGTTTTGTGTTTTTTGTGATTCTTTACCATTGTGTGACTTTTTTCCTTTGGCTTTTTCCAACGTGTGGCAAGTACGTCGCATGTGCATACTTAAACAGCCAGGATAATTCCATCGTGTACATGAGGGGATATATTTTATTAAACTCTTGCATCTTTATTTTGGCTTGTCGACATAGGCGGCCCCCACCCCTGTAATCTACCCCTCCTCGCCTTACAAGCACCACGTGTTGATTACTGACAAGTGCTACCTCTTTAGCCCTTTAGCATGTAGCGCCCGTGGCCCCGCCTCCTACAATGGTTTACTCCTCCCTTTCCCTCGAAGAGATGTCAGCTAATGTAGACCAGACATGGACTCGATAATCGAAAAACCGCAAAATAAGATGACCCTTATTATTAGTAGCATACTACATGTTTTCCCCCGTATACAAGTATAGTAATGCAATGTATTAATATCTACATATAATCTAAAAATAAAGAATGTAGAATGTAAACACTAAGTACTATACTCAGTGAAAATAGTTCCTTCTGCTTGATATTTTAAATCATTGTTTCCCAACCTTTTTTTGAACTGAGGCACACTTCCATCTGAAAATCATGTAATTTAAACTGTTGCTTATATTAACGTTTGTCATTCTCGTTAAAGTTTTATCAGCAGGAATCACATAAAACTAAGATTATTCCGAAATCTAATTTTTCACACTGATCTAATGTCATAAAAAGTTGATGTCTGCGGCAAACCCTTACCAACTTCCAGTTCGAGTGATGCCAAAAATAAGTAATGTAATGTTTTTGATCGCATAATTCTATGACTTTTCTCCAAATATTACTCAAATCTCCTATTACGCAAAAAAATGTGCTTACACAGACTTTATGTCGCCTAAAGTTGATCCCCTACAAGCCAGACATGTTCATGTTAGAGAAAAAAGCAACTAATTGACTCACAATTTGAACCTCGTAATAGTATAATCTATGATAAAACGTTCATCATGTTTTGGTTTTAACCTTGTAATAGTAATAATATATCAAACATCTAAAGCGATGCAAATTGTTGATTTAATAGCGGTTTTGTCAAACCGCAATGTCTGAAGGAGGAGAAAATTTACTGTCAAAACCATTTTCAAGACGGAGTTTTCAAGAAAAAAAAAAGCTGGACATCATTAAGAAAGGACAACTCCAAAGCAAACAAGCCACAAGCGGAAATGAACATTTTCAGCACTAAATTGAATAAAAACGTTTGCCAGAAATACAAAAGGATAGGCTTGACTTTAAGCATTAGCTTCGATGGCGATAGAAAAGGAGGAAAGAAAGGATGGATATTGTGTACAGGTAAAAAGGATTTTTGTCGAGTAAAATATGGCTATATTCCTAAATAATATTTCAATTTTATGATGTTATTATTGTTGATTTTTTTATGTCGCAGCTGTAGTTGCAATAAAAAATAGAAAATTCACGGACCGCCGCTGTCTGACAGTGATGGTAAGTTTTTGGTTTTCTGTCCAACACTTTCAGAGCTTTTCTTATAAACAATTTCAATTAGTTTTAGTGTTGTATTGCAGGCCGATGACCAACTTTTTGGGCAGTAATTCCTGTGTGATATCAGTGTCAAAATACAGATTTGTTGACTCGGGAGTTACATTGTTTCTAATGAACCTATAGTTGGACAAATTTAATTCTTCTCTGTTTTTTTATTTGTCATTTTAAGACCCGTTGTGAGTCAAGAGTGATTCCGAGCTATATCAATTCTCGGCCTACATTTATTGTTTTACCTTGGACAAAAACGATGGAATTACTTTGGGTTGTCAGTCTTTTTGACAAGTACATGCAGACAGTCTTGGATATGTTTAAATACAGTTGGGATTTTTCAAACCTGTTACTATTGTTTGCTATGACTCAACAGTGGATATCCAGCCTTTTAAAATGGTTCTTTTGTAGAGGCATATAGCATAAGGTCGAGTACTATTTTCTAAATCTCCCTGAGATTTTGATGAAATCTGACAACACTTTTTGCAAGCTTTGTTGTTGTAGCTGTGGAGAGTCACGGAAAAAGTTGGACATCCATTCTTTTAAACCATGTCAAATTATCAATGCTTTGACCTAAATGGTTCATTTAGTTGGGGCAGCAAGGGTCTTCAACCAGTTGACTTGTACCTAAAACGACTTCAGATTCTATGGCGCTATCAATATCTGAAGAATATAATACACACCGAGCGCGCGCGGAAATTCACAAGAACATAAAAGTGTTGTCGTCATTACAGACTTAGAAAAATGAAATGAAAACTATTTTAAATTAAAATAAAGAGCTCATTTTTAAAATCAAATAAATGAATAAATACAAAGAAAATAATAAATACAGCAACAAATAAACCAGTTGGGTTTTTACCCTCAGGGTACAAAGGGAGAGAAAAAAGTAGTGGCTTATGGGATAAAAATGTGTTGATGTGTTTACTTAGTTTAACTGTTGTAAACGGTATATGCTATAGTTGCTGTTAAAACCCACATTCTTGTTTGGAATGTCAGCATTAACTATCTGCATGCAGAAAACTCACTGCAAATTTTGTCGTGATTTTAGAGGCCCGTGTTGCTGGTTAAATCCAAGCGATGTTGGAGTGAAAGCTTGCGAGTGTTTGTAAGGTTAACGTGGCTATATTTGACTGTTTGTCGGCGGCATCGTTTTACTCAGGCCAGCCCTTTGGCCTCTTATCTGGCCCCACGATACTGGAAGGCCACACCCGGGCCTCTCTGTTGCGCGCACACACATTGGTAACCCACATACAAGAGGATGTTTGCAGCTCCAACATGGTGCACACACAGGGCAAGAGATTTCTAAAACAAATTTTTCCTGGCCAAATGAGCATAGTGAAATGCCGCTTTTTAAATCCCGTAGCACGAGTAACTAATCAATCATCTTTCCACAGATCAGCAAAACTCTCTGAAGGTTGTCCGTGCCAGTAAACCCAGAACCAGAAAATCCAGCAAGGTAATGTGGACCAAAGTTTCTTCTATTTGTTTAATTTTTACACTGGGATTGCATCAAGAATGGCGAACGTTATTTTTTCTTTGGGACAGTCAAGAAGGAGCCATGTTTGTCTTTGTTGAAGGTGAAAAACCCCAAGATCGATTGTATTGTGCAAAGCTACCCAATACTAAGAATCGGCCATAGTTTGCTATGTCAGTTTATAGCAAATTATGAAGTCTGCATTTTCTATAAAAACTATGAAAATAACAAAAATTAAACAATGTGTGATGCAATGTGTTTTGAAACGTTACGTTTGCTTTTAATAACTTTTTCAGTCAAAATTTGCAGATTGAGGATGGCACAAATTGAAACTACATCCACATGACCTAAACGGATGTGATATCGCGTGGAGTCATGATATATTTTTGAAGCAGCATAGACGAACTGTAGCCATGGCTTCCAAGCGAAAACGAGAGAACTGTGATTGCAACGCAAACTTATGCGTAAATCATGGTGACCTCAGTGGCAGTACAAAACACGTGTCTGGGAAAAATCACAAAGCAAAGGCTGAATCGATGAAATACCAGCAATCCATCTATACCTCCCTTAGAGTAAACTCTGCTACTGAGGATACTCGGCAACACAACCCAAGTGTAGCAGAAATGAAAATGGCCAATTTTTTTTTTTTGTGGACCATAATGTGCTTCTGAGTGCTACTGATCATTTTGGTCTAGTATTCAAAGCCCTCTTTCCGGATTCAAAAATTGTGAAAGACTATGCATCTGCCCGCACATAGACCAAAGCCTTAATGTTGCAAAAAAGCGGAGAATATTTCAAGTTGTATTGCTGCTAATGCAAGAGGATTTTTCACACTCTGTATGGGCGGCAGTAACAACAACTCTGATAAGTAGTGTTGCGACATTTCAGTGCAAACCAGAAATTTTAAACATCACTTTTATCTGTTCTGGTGGTTACAGAAGCGTCTGCAAATGGCCGTAACATGTTTAACACTCAGTGCAGAGTTGCTGAAATATGATCTCAGTTGGGAAAATTGTGTTACACTAGTCAGTGATAATGCTCCAATAATATAAAGTGGGCAAGCTTGGGTGTTCGGCCATGTCAAGGAAGAGAACGATAGCCTCTTTTTTGCGGGCCAAATTTGCCATTTGTTGCACATAGCTGCCAAAAATTCAACAAATGTACTACCAGTCGATGATGTGCTTGTGGATATTTATTACCAACTTAAGAATAGTGCAAAACGTCACATGGAGTTAAAGATTGAAGCGGAGTTGTGTGGGATGACAAACTTGATGGTCAAGAAATACATTCCCACGAGGTGGCTTTCAATGAAGCCGTGTCCTTGTATTGAGGAAGTCTTTAAAGTCTTTTTTTGGGGAAGAGTAGAAGAAATCTCAACAGCACAACAGCAGACCAGCCAGAGCATACAAGTTTCTCTGTAGCCAAACTGCTCTCTGCTACAGGCTTTTTCTGAGCTATATACTGGAATTATTCACAACCTTAATCATGACACTACAGTTGGAAACATCTAATCCACAAAATCACAAGACTGATGAAAGACTTCTACCTGAAACTGATGGTGAAGTTTATGAAAACTGTTGCTTTGCGTTACAAAGACTTGTTGGAAGTGAAATTGAATTATGAGAAGGTTATTCCATTTGAGAAAAAGGATGAAAGACTTTGTATTGGTGAGAATGTTCGTCAGTACATGAAATAGCAAAAACTGCCTGAAAAAATTGACTGCCATCCGGACAAGTGTGACAAAGTTATATAAAACTACAGTGAAATATGTAAAAGAAAAATTTCCAATGAAGGTCGAATTGCTCAAACATGTTGAGGTGGCTGATCTCAAGATCATCAAAAAAAGGTTCTTTCACAGGTGTAAGGTACTTCATCAACAGATTCCCATGCATGAAGCCTGACTGTGAAGTTGATGCCTTGGAAGAAAAATTCAGCTGCCTGCAAGTTGGGGAGCTAGGGAACATTAGAGTACAGGAGAGAGCAAATGTGCAATGGGGACTAGTAGGAGAAATAAAAGACAGCTCGCAGTGATAATTTTACAGTTGGCACCCTGCGAGTCCCAGGGATTCGCTTGTCTGAAAACTGTGCGTCCCAGGAAACTTGTCACGAGTCCCAACATACTACGGATGCAAATAAAACATAAGCAACGATATATAAACATTCAGATTTAATTTATTTATTATATGGTTTAGGGTTAGGGTTTATTTATCATTGTACTAGTCTTTCCGCTCGTAGATCCTCCTCTCTTTGCAGCCAAAAGTCTTTTGAAATGTGCGTATTTTTCCTTGCTTCCCCCGTTTTGCTTCATGATCATCGATCGAATCTTCTGCAGTTCTTTTCTTACTAGTTGTATTTTTTAACTGCGAAATAACTATCCAGACTGTTTTGCTTTTTCTGAAACATTTTTTATCTTTCTTACACTATTACGAAACTCTTGCTATCGCTTTCTCTCCTTCGTCTACTAGTGTCTGCTAGTCTCGTTCACGCGAGAATTATTTCGCAAAGATTATGTGGAATAAATTGGTTTGCTATCGGATATATGTGTTTTGGTTTTTTTTTTGATAAAAATTTCTTTGCGTCCGAAAAAAGCACATTACTTGAAATTGTGCGTCTGGAAGAAAAGCTGTGCGTATCAGACGCAGGACGCAGAGGTAACGAGAACACTGAGCTCTGGACACCCAAAATATGCTAACATAACAAAGATTGCACTGGGCATACTTTTGATTCCCCATAGCAATGCCACATGTGAGCGTGTTTTTAGTGCTATGGGGAAGATCAGGACAGATTTCATGATGTCAATGGGAGGAAGCACACTTGAGGTCATGCTTGGTAAAGATGGACATGCAACTGGCAGGAGCAGCTTCCTATGAACAGAAAAATTCAAGGGAGGAGTCAAAGGAGGCCAAGGGTGAAACTGAGAAATTTAATTAAACTAAAAAAATTGATTACATTTGCATGTGGTATAAAATTTGTAGGTCTTTCATTATTCATTTTTGTATTGAAAATGTTGGTTGCCACATATTTTTACATGATTGCATTCACAAATTTTGTGTGATAAAGTTTTCTAAAATCATTAATGTTGTTTCGATCTCTTTTTTAAAAATAAGTGATATAATGATCCAAAAAACGACTTTAAAATTAGAACTAGTTATATTAAATGGCATTAAGAAAAAATCTCCCAAAATCTGAAAATTCTCTTTACCCATTTTGAAATACGATTCTCTGTGTTTGGCAGCTCTGGATTGATTCTCACTTTATAACATCGCTACCCTCTACTGGGGTCTCATTTCATCGCTCTCATTCTATCATATAATGACAACAAAAGTATTCAATTCAATTGGCTGTCTCACAACAACCACTATCCATGTTTCAAAATTCTCTCTAACATACATTTGTGGTCAAAAGTATGCATACACTTGTGAAGAACATAATGTCATGGCTTTCTTGAATTTCCAGTTATTTCTACAACTCTGACTTTTCTCTGATAGTGATTGGAACAGATGCTTCTTTGACACAAAAAACATTCATGAATTTTATTCTTTTATGACTTTATTATGGGTTAATAGAAAAAGTGATCAAATCTGCTGGGGCAAAATATACATACCGCAACACGAATTAGCAATTTTGGTGACTTAGAAAGTTGTGTCAGTGAAATGCGCTTCATAGCATGGCCTCTTAACTTCTGGTGAGTGATTATGAGTGACTACAGCTGGTGACTTCTCTGAGGCCATTTAAATAGGGCTCATTGGATGAAAACGCCCACAAAAGATATAATGGGAAAGTCAAAAGAGCTCAGCATGGATCTGAAAAAGCTAATCATTGACTTGAACAAGTCAGGAAAGTCACTTGAACCCATTTCAAAGCAGCTGCAGATCCCAAGAGCAACAGTGCAAACAATTGTTTGGAAGTTTAAAGTGCATGGGACTGTTTTGTTACTGCCACGATCAGGAAGAAAACACAAGCTATCTCCTGCTCCTGAGACAAAATTGGTCAGGAGGGTGAAGTCAACTGTGAATCACCAAAAAGCAGATCTGCCAAGAATTTCAAGCTGCTAGAACACGCGTGTCAGTGTCTATATTCAAGCGTGTTTTGAATCTCCATGGACTGAGGGGCTGCCTTGCAAGAAGGAAGCCTTTGCTCCAAACGTGGCACCTCAAGGCTCGACTGAAGTTTGCTGCTGATCACATGGATAAAGATAAGACCTTCTGAAGGAAAGTTCTGTGGTCAGACAAAATAAAAATTGAGCTGTTTGGAAGAGAAAAGGTGAGGCCTTTAACCCCAAGTACACCATGCCTACCGTCAAGCACGGTTGTGGTAGTATTATGCCGTGGGGCTGTTTTCTGCCAATGGAACTGGTGCTTTACAGAGTAAATGGGATAATGAAGGAAGATTACCTTCAAATTCTTCAAGATAACCCAAAGAAAACCAGAAGTATCTGTTGCAATAACTTTCAGAGAAAAATCTGAGTTGTAGAAATAACTGGAAACTCAAGAGGGCCATGACATTATGTTCTTCACAAGTGTATGTAAATTTTTGACCACAACTGTACCTGTCTACCTCGGTGAAATTCTCTCCTTATTAATGATTGCAATTCCCCCCATTAAGCGAATTAAAAACTGTAAAAATGCAACGCGGCACATATTTTCACTCACTCACACACACACACACACACACACACACTGCATGTGAAGTCTATTTTATGCACATATAAGCCGTACCCTGGAGTCAAATCATTTTTTAAAGCAACGAGTATGGCTTATATGTGATAAAATATGGTATGTTAATGTTGTGGAAATTTGAATTTGCTAATTAATGGACAACAAATATACTATGCAAAAATCACAATATTTGGAATAATGTAAAGACATAAATAACAATTGGATTTATATTGTCCTACATTAGTTTTTTTACATTTTATATTCTGAAATGGGGTTGACTGAGGTTGGCAGCTAGCTCTGTGTTTATTTATATGTATGTACAGTAATATCTTGACATACGAGTGTCCCAATATATGACAAATTTGAGGTATGAGGAAAATTACCAATACATTTTTGCCCTGAGATATGAACATATGAGATGGTTCCCAAGCGGCCGTCCGGGTGATGTGGAATGCGAGAGGCTTTTTATTAGAAATGCATCGCACCCTATTCTTGACTCCTCTCCCTCGCGTAAAGATATATAAGTGTACGTGTACCGTCCTGCAAAATGCTTGATTTCTGTAATAACAAACACATTTACTGCTGCCTCGCTATCGTCTTCGTCCACCCTTTTGTACATGTCACCAGAGCAGTCAGCTTTTGACCTTCCCACCAGACATTTTCACAGCCGCACATGTTCACAGTGACCTTTTCAAGACACTTCATAGAGTATGCAAATACACACATTATTTAATCATACATTTTTAATTTATATCTTTTATGAAATTTTTGAACCTTCTCTAAATTACATTTAGATTAATTTGGATTTAGAGTGTCCAATCAGCCTACCATTCATGTTTTTTGGGAATGTGGGAGGATATGCAAACTCCATATAGGTGGACCGACCTGGATTTGAACCCAGGAGCTCAGAGCTGTGAGTCTGATGTGCTAACTACTCTAATTCAAAAGCCTCTAATTCAAACGATTTTAATGAGATTAACTATTTAATTTAAATTTTTAATTATCTTTTAAAAAGAATCAGGAAATGACAAGTTCTATTTTACATATTTTATTTTTATTGAATGATTTCATATTTTCTGCTGGTAGTAAAAACTAACATTAAAAAAGATATGATAATCAAAATATCAAATATCCTTTTTGAATGACAATTGTTGAAAAATTGTGACCTACTGATACTGACGACATGGCCTTGAAAGATTGAATGTCGAATTTCTCTTCGAATTCAGACATCTATGTAAAATATAATATTGAAGCAATATACAGTGGGGCAAATAAATATTTAGTCAAACACTAATTGTGTAAGTTATCCTGCTTGAAAGGATTACAGAGGCTTGTAATTGTCAGGATTACAGAGGCTAGTAATTGTCAACATGGGTAAATCTCAACCAAGAGAGACAATGTAGAAAAAAAATGAAAATCAAATTGTTTGATTTTGTTGGAAAATAAGTATTTGATCAATACCAAGCGTTAATCTCAATACTTTATGTACCTTTTTGGCAATAACGGAGGCCAAACCCTTTCTGTAACTCTTCACAAGCTTTTCACACACTGTTGCTGGTATTTTGGCCCATTCCTCCATGCAGATCTCCGTTAGAGCAGTGATGGTTTGGGGCTGTCGTTGGGGAACTTGGACTTGCTCTGGCTGTGTGTTTGGTATCATTGTCATGCTGAAAGACCCAGCCACGTCTCATCTTCAATGGACTTGCTGGTGGAAGATTTTCCCTGAAAATCTCTCAATACATGGCTCCATTCATTATTTCCTTTACACAGATCAGTCGTGCTGGTCCCTTTTGCTGAAAAACAGCCCCAAAGCATGATGCTTCCAACCCTATGCTTCACAGTGGGTACTTCGGGTGCAATTCAGTATTCTTTCTCCTCCAAACACGAAAAGGTTCGATTTTGGGTTCATCTGACCATAACTCATTCTGCCGGTCCTCTTCTGGATCATCCAAATGCTTTCTAGCGAATCGCAGACGGGCCTGCATGTGTACTGGCTTCAGTAGGGGGACATGTCTGGAAGTGTAGGATTTGAGTCCCTGCCGGCGCATTGTACTGATAGTAGCCTTTGTTACTGTGGTCTCCGCTCTCTGTAGGTCATTCACTCATTCCCCGTGTGGTTCTGGGATTTTTTGCCCACCGTTCTTGTTATCATTTTGACATCTTGGGTAAGATCTTGCATGGAGCCCCCTATCAAGGGAGATTATCAGTGATCTTGTATATCTTCCATTTTCTTATAATTGCTCCCACAGTTGATCTCTTTACACCAAGCATTTTACCTTATGCAGATTAAGTCCTCCCAGCACAGTGCAGGTCTACAATTTTGTCTCTGGTGTCCTTCGCAGCTTTTTGGTCTTGGCCATAATGGAGTTTGGAGCATGAGAGAGTGAGGTTGTGGACAGGTGTCTTTTATACCAATAATGAGTTAAAAGAGATGCTATTAATACAGGTAATGAGTGGAGACCTTGTTAGAAGTTAGACCTCTTTGACAGCCATAAATCTTGCTTGTTTGTAGGTGACCAAATACTTATTTTCTACCCTAATTTGGAAATAAATTCTTTAAAAATCAAACAATGTGATTTTCAGTTTTTTTTCACATTGTCTTTCATGTTGACAATCACAGGCCTCTCTAGTCTTTTTAAGTTTGAAAACTTGCACAATTGGTGGTTAATTAAATACTTATTTGCCCCACTGTATTTAAGGTAAGCGTGGATGTGTTGGTTGAGAACGAAATTCTCTGCTTGTCCAAACTTTGAAAGTCTAAAGTCAACATCGGGCCAACTCAACAAATGTTGACCTCATTTTGCTCTATTTTTTTTCCAGTCCGGGGACTTTGGGGACGTCACCAACTGGCCAACACCTGGTGAACAGGCCAAAGAGGTAAGATCACAGCTTGGTGTTCCTTACCGCATCCACTCTTGTAACTAATTGACAGTGATGGACGTCCAATCTATGTGAACTGGGGCACGCGGGATCTTTGATTTAAATGTATGTACCGGATTTTCACACCTGTAAGGCGCAGTTGAAAGTATAACATTTTCTTTAAAATGGATGCTGTGTCCTATCAGTTGGTGTGCGCCTTGTGTTTGCACAAAATTCAAATGTTCATGTTGTCGTGAACAAATGAACAGACCCTAAAAATCTCATTATATATATATATATACCCATATACACACATATACATATATATACATATATATGCACATATATATACACATATATATATACACATACAAACCAATGCTGGTTACTTATACAAGCCTGAAACCCAACAAATGCACTTATATAAACCTTCAATATACTTTTATAGGCCTTAAACATGAATTATAATACAAAATATCGCACTGAATTAACTTAAATTTGAACAATTTCAACTTATGTAACTTGTTCGTTAGTAGGGGAGCGTCTCTATATATATTTTAATTTATTTAACATATTTTTATGGTCAATATCATAAGAAAGTTAATATGCTTGTCTTTGTAAATGTAAAATATCAAATTACCGTTTTTACCCGCATATGAGCCACTTTTGTCGGACAAAAAAAATGAAAAAATGAATGAATAAAAAGTGCATAATAACACGGCACGCCCGAACCGTTGACAATGATGACTCGATGACGTCACGACAAAAAATGGTGTCTTGGTGATGTCACGACAAAAAATGGTGTCTTGGTGACGTCACGACAAAAAATGGTGTCTTGGTGACGTCACGACAAAAAATGGTGTCTTGGTGACGTCACGACAAAAAATGGTGTCTTGGTGACGTCACGACAAAAAATGGTGTCTTGGTGACGTCACGACAAAAAATGGTGTCTTGGTGACGTCACGACAATAGACTGCGGCAATATACGGTCATTTATTTACTAAACAAAATGTATTTTGATGTCTATGAATATAATTCAGGGGAATAAAAACGTATTTTGCATAAAACGTGAAAAAAACTCACGTTCTTATTACTGCTCGCTCAGGGCACGTTCATCTTACTATAGTTAAATGTGCTCAGACTGGTCAGACGTGAGTACACTTGTTTTTGCTGTTGCTCGCTCGAGGGGCCTCCATCTTACCGTATATACGTGCTCTGACCATAGCGTTTACCATGACAGCGCATCACAATAGTTCAGGCTGATCGAATGTCTTGCGGTCCATTGTTAAAATATAAACCTTGATACCCGCGTAATGTGTATGCTAATGACTTGGTGAACAGTACGTATAGCGCAATGGGCATATTTCCTGGCTGTGCTAACACCCTCTCTGAACACAGAAAGTAAACAATTGTACATTTATGATTATGAAATGAAACAAAATTCTGATTTTGATTTTTTTTCTTTTTACTTCTTGTTCGAATGTGACAACTATTCCAGTAATATGAACAATAAAAAATAATCGAGATATTTCGACATTAAAAGCAATTCGGACACCACATCTTAAACTTCTGATTAAAAAAAAAGTATTTTATGTCATTAAAAAGCATCGGGTTCTCATCAAAACCATAACTATGGTAGGTGAAAATTGTGAATTGGGATGGCTTATTCGTGAGAAATTGTAAAATTCAACAATTTTAAGGACATTTTAGGGGTGCAGCTTGTATGCGCAGTTGGCTTATATGTGAATAAATACGGTAGTTATAATAGGGGTGACCCTACTTCGCGGTTTTTGTGTTCATTGCGGGCATGTCTGGTCTGCATTAACCGCGATAATCAAGGGATTACTCTGGTCCTTTTTGTGAGTGCTTTCGTGATCCAGGCTTTCCTGTTGCTCACCCAGTAGATAGACAGGGATGTTTTGTTCTTGTTTTTTAAAGCATGAGGACGGTCGAACTTGTAGATTAAGGCTGGCTCATCAAGCCAGCCAGCAGCATATCCACACACATGCTTTTTGTATTATTTGGTGCGTCGTTATCCTTTTACGGTGAAATTTCACATCTTCTCCACTAAGTGCCACCCATTTTAGCGCCGAAGAAGTGGTGCCTTAACTTCCACCATTTCATCTTCTGCTTCCAAGTTTCAGCGTGAATTTTGACAACTTTCTGACAATCTTTTTTAATACTTAATATAAAAAACAATGTATTGAAACCAGGAAGTGGTGAATTTTATATGATTTATTTTTCCTCCATTTAAAAAAAAAATCAGGGCTAATAAATATCAGCGGAAATTAGTGTATGCACTGTTTCAGTGTCTTAAGAATTCAAAGATGATAAAAAAATGTTGTCAATTTAAGGTGGTCATCCAGTAATTGTGAATTTTTACGTGGCAGCTATATCTTCAAAAGACCATCATATTGTCGTCATCACTTTGTACATGTCCTACAGCAACAAAATGGGGAGAACAACAACAACAACAACATCAGCGGTGGCAACAATGCGGGCAAAAAGCCGACGTCTCGTCGGGAGAGGGATAAAAAGCGGGAGCGACCTGACAGGAAGTCTGAAAGCAGCCACCACAATGGTGGTGGCACAGGCGAGAGCAAAGAGAACCGCCAGACGTCTTCCCAGCCACAAGATGGCGACGATGCCGAATCGGGACGGGATGCCAAGAGCGGCAGCCCCAAGAAGAGAGGAGGTGAGAAAAATACCAACTGGTCTTGGACAGTTAGGAATGCTGCATGGGATAAGTGTATCGTCGTAGTTTGAGATATGTTGACAGCATGTTTTCTTTGCTTTTCGTCGAATTTCATCATTTGGACTTGAGGCTTTTGATGCAAACTGGTCTTGGACTCTTGCCTGTCCCCCAAAAATTTAATTTCTCAAATGTCAAGACCTGAATCATCAGGATTTGTGCATCTTAAAAAAAAAAAAAAAGAAAAACAGCTAAATTGATCATTGAAATTGATAGTTAGTTAGTTCAGGGAATATAAAAGTATTAACATAAATCATTTTTATGAATAAATCAATTTGACTAAATCATCTTATTTGGCAATACAACAATTAAGCGATTAATTCAATCAAAAAGACATTTTAAAGAATAAATGAAATGATGACTTTTAAAAACACGATTTTAAAATAAAACACGTTTTAATAATTTTCGAAAGCACTTTTTAGATAAAAATAACGTCACTGCTAAATTTGAGCATTTTAAATGCAATAAAATTGATTAAAAAAAATAATGAAACCCAACAATTTAAAATTTTGAAATTTGTAATCACATAGAATGAATAACAATGTATTTAATTATATTTTAAGTCCTGAGCTACTGCACCTGTCAACTCCACATTTCATTTACTACCTCTACCCGTATTGGTATAATTGAACAAATCCTAGTATTTAATTGGCTTCCATTGATGCCGATAGACCTCTAATCTGTTTCAAATAGGAGGGCTGAAATTGAACCATCCTTCTTGCTGCCGCTTAAAATGGATTGCGCGTCTTTTAGTTGCAAACCTTTTTTTAGATTCACAGTATAAGGATAAAAACAGGCACATGATTGAATGATAGCAAAACAGTGAACTAATTTGATAGTAATATCCTACACAACTTTCATGCCATTTGGTAAATTTGCGTAACGAGTAAAAAGCTGGTGTCAAATTCTTGAAAAGTGTGTCACAAAGAGTAGACAACGCAATTGATTGCCACTCCTTCCACGAGGAATCCCAAACATGTCAAGCTTTTGTGAAATGCGGCTACCGCAGTGGCAGTTTCATGGGCGCAAGATGGCCGAAAGGTGTCAGCAGTGTGTGTTGCTTTGCAACCATCGCTAGGTAACAAACGTAAGTGGGTGTCCCTGCCGCTGGAAGACTCCGCCCGGGACGACGGCGATGCCAGTGGGACGCCCAGTGGGACGCCCGGCGGGGCCTCAGAGCCCTCCCGTGCAGAACCAGGCGGTGACTTACCCGATCCGACGCCGCCCCCTCATGCGCTGCATGTCAACAACAGCACCGCCCGGAGTAAGTTGGCTTTCTCACGTCCAAAGTTTGGTCAAATGCATCTTCTCCCCTTATTAGCCTCATGAGATGACTCTTAACAATGAGAATGCATCCCACACATGGAATTATGACAGTAAGGAAACCTAACCGGTATTTTGGGGGGCTAAAACATTTCAAAGAAACAGTGTAAGTAAAAAATGTACCGTTCCACCAAAATCAGACAAAACATAGAATTTCCATTAATTTCAATGGAAATTTTCTGTCCGTCTTAAATGCCCCAGAACCACCCCGTTCCTCCTACACTCTTTCCGTCTTTCCTTCCCTTCCTCCCTTCTATTTTTCCTTCCTTCCCTCTTGTCCTGGAACAGCCAGCAAACAGACCGAATACGGACCCAAATAAAGAGCCTGTTATGCAAAATCAACAAGAAATGTTCCAAATTCTACAAGAAATTACCAAAATTTTAGTGGGTGTGACTGACAGCTGCCTCAAAGTTATGAATCAGTGAGCTAAAATGCATCCAGGAATTGACCAGAATCTACTAGATCAGATTAAAGAATTGCCCAAAAGCAGCTGGATGTGGAATTAAGTACCCTGAAATCAACTACAGTGGTAACTCGACATACGAGTGCCCCGACATACGGGCAATTTAAGATACGAGTAAAATTTTTAACAAATATTTATCTTGAGATACGTGACATTTTGATAGACGAGCAGACAGCGGACGCGAGAGGCTGTTCATAAGAACATTGGCACTGTCTCTTCCCACAACTCCGTCACGTAATGTCACTGCGGTCGCAACTCCCTCGTGTAATGTCTCTGTGAGCACTGGGCGGAGCGTTGCATTTTTTCAGTGTTTTTTCCCGTTAGTCAGTGCGAATGGCGTAAATACTACTTCTCGTTGTCAAATGGCCGTGCGTTATCCTATTGTGAGGACATTTGTGTGCATCATTTTAGGAATATTTTGAAGGGAATACGAAAGCAAACATCTCTGTTGCATGCGAAAGTCAGGGTGGAGGCGGGGCAAATAGAGCCAACCCGGCCGAGCGAAGAAAGGTATACAAATTTAAAACATTATTAGAAATAAGTTTAGTGTAAGGTTCGATTAAATTTATATTTGAGTGTCTGCATCGTAATCCAAATTAATTTAAATTTGGTTAGGTTACGAGCGCGTTGCCGTGCAATAAGGGGACATTATTCAGTGCAACGGGGAGTTCACAGATGGGAGAGAGACTTGACGGATGCGCTCGTAACATAACAAACTTTGAATTTCATTTAAATGAACTTAGATTCCTCAACACAAACACTTCCCTAGTTCTGCACCGAATAACACAATAAACAATCCGGAAAAAATGCAACGCTCCATCCAGTGTGCTCGTACATCTTTGCACGAGGGAGATGCGGTGAGAAAGTGAAATCAAAAGCAGCCTCTCGCGGCCTGGCCATTTGGCTGTCGCGTATGCTCGTATATCGAAATTTGTCTCATAGCTCAAGGTCAAATTCGGATGTTGGGGCTCTGGTATGTCAAGGTATTACTGTAACTCAACAGACCTGCTTTTGTAGTAGACCAATCTGTATGAAAGAATTACTGTTTCCCATTTTGTAGTTTGCCTGAAATCTGTTTATGTGTAGCAAATGTATACCGTATTTTATCGCATATAAGCCATACCCTTAAAATTGTTTAATTTTACAATATCTCGCGTATAACCTGTCTGATGTATCACAATTTTCACCTCCATATTTATGGTTTTAATAGGTGTACAAATGCGTTACTTTGAAGGGAATATCTTAAGAAAAATCATTGCATGTGGTATTTCTGACATACTGTATGAATCAAAAGCACATTATTAGGGTCAATTAAAGGATGAATCAAAAACACATTATTAGGGTCAATATAAGGATGAATCAAAAACACTATTAGGCTCAATATCATAAGGATGAATCAAAAACACATTATTAGGGTCAATATCATAAGGGTGAATCAAATACACATTATCAGGGTCAATACCATAAGCAATTTAATGTGCCTGACTTTGTAAATGCAAAATATCAAATTATTCAATTTTAAAAAAGAAATGTCTATCTCATGAGAACAAAATACTTTTGTTGAAGAAGAACTTTAAGATGTCACGGCGAAGTGTCTTCTAATGTTGAAATATCTTGATTTTAATTTTTTTGATGGTTCATTACTGCAATCGATTTCGTCATGTCGTCTTTTTATATGCACATAAGCCGTACTCTCGATTCAGTCATTTTTTTAGTGACAAATTCGGCTTATATGCGAGTAAATACGGTATTTATATATATTTTTTACCTGATTGGCAGACCAAAGCTTCTAGTTTCCCCAACATTTGTTGGGCGCTTGCCCAAAGAAATGATTGAAATTTAATTGGTTTTCTTGAATGAACACATCATGGCTGCGCCGGGATCGCAATAAAGCCATGGCACTTGAACTGCTGTTTGTTTGCTTGCCAGGTTGGCGCAGGGACTTAGGAGACGACCCGAGGATCGAAAGCAGCGGCCGTGGGGGCGTTCGAGGCCGAGGCAAAGGACGTGGACGTGGTAGAGGTCGCGGCAGAGGTGCGTTGTCCGTAGCAATAAGGAACATGGCGGTTGCTTTCCAGTGTGCCTATTTAGTTTCATTTTGTTGTTGTTTTTATAGATTACTTTTTTAAATTTTGTGTTCTTAGCTATCCATGAATTATTTGCTGGATTCCACATATTTCTTTTTCCACTTTATTATATTTGTATTGTTTCTTTTTATTTAGTCCGTTTTGTCACCATTTCTTTTGTTTTTTTCTCTTTTCTCAATTGTTGAAATCTTCTTTGTTTTCAATTGAAAGTGTTGGGATTTCTTCTTATTTATTTCCTGCTATTATTTTCCTTCTCAACTTATTTTTTTTCTTTATTTGCTGAGCGCCCTTCGCCTGCCCCTTTGTCTTTTAGTTTTGAGATTTTTCTACTTAACAAAACGAGTACAATTGATCGGAATTTGACAAATGGCCAACTTTGTCCGCCATTATCGCTACCCTGCTTTTTGTTCCCAGGTCGCTTTGAGTATTCACAGGGTTACCGTGACGGGACGGATGGTGGAAGTGTGGAGTTTGGAAGCGGCATGGTTTACTATTACGATGACGGAAATAAAATGCAGATGTACACTGTGGATGAGAAGCTTCTAAAGGAGTACATCAAACGACAAATGTGAGCTCAGCCACTCTTACTACATTAACATCGCACCAGTTTGATGACATGGAGGATTCATTTAAATGAAAAAGTGAAAAAACGTATTTGTGCTTGTCAGTTGTGGCGTTTTTCTGATCATTTTAGTACTTTTTTATTTTTTTACTATTTTACACCAATTCTACATATCTTTTTTAATTCCTTTAGTAGTTTTCAATTTTTTATATTATTCTAGTTTTGTGTTTACATTATTGCTCTGCCTTTCCCCCCCTTTTTCTCTCAATATATTTCCAGTTTATTTTTTCCTTTTTTGATTATTTTCAGTTTAATATTTTTCTTTAAGTGATTATTTACACTCATTTTCGTTGGCCTCCATAATGTATCTTTATTCCCCTTTTTTCCCTCCATATTTTAGTTTGAATTTTCAGTTTTCTTTTTTCCTGTGCTGTGATAATATTTTCCTTTTTCCCAGGTCCTTTCATAATAATTTGGTGTCATTTTTATTGGTCAAATATGGCGATCGGATTTAAAAGTTGACAAAATGTTGACAGGAAAGCAGTTATCTAGCTCAGCATGAAAGTGACGTTTGGTTTGTTGTATATTTTCAGTGAGTACTATTTTAGCTTGCACAACCTGGAGCGAGACTTTTTCCTGAGGAGAAAGATGGACGCCCAGGGGTTCCTGCCGATCTCGCTAATTGCCAGCTTCCATCGCGTGCAGGCGCTTACCACCGATGTAGGCCTTATCGTGGAGGTATTACAACATCGTCAGTCTCTGTTATGGTGGCTGCCTGCCTCACATGGGCACCCCTCCCTCCCTTCATCCCCTCTGGCAGGCCTTGAAAAACAGCAAAGAAGTGGAGCTGCAGGACAATGACAAGGTGCGCTGCAAAGTGGAGCCTGAGCGTTGGCCCATCCCGGCGCTCCCACCACTCACGCCACCCCTAGCCAGTTCGCCCAGAACCGACTTCTCGCAACTGATCCACTGTCCTGAGTTCATCCCCCGACAGAGCGTGACCCTCCCCCAGGCTGGTCAGTGATGCACTGTTCTGTTTTCGCTTTGGAAACCTGTCATGATTGTGTTATTTCCTCATGCATTTTTATATCTATTTTTTTTACCCTCAGTCTCTACTTTTTCATTCTAAAACCGTGTTTTCTTTTCTCTATCTTTTTTTGTTGTTTTTTCCACGTTTTCGTTTTTTCATTTTTCTGTTCTATACTTAAATTAGAATTTTTGACGATGACTTCAGATGCACCACTCTGGGGAAACACAAAATTTCAATTATTTCTTGGGAATAAATGTCTTATACTTATTATTTATTTATATATTTAATGATAAAAATTAAAAAGGCTCTTTGCGCGCTGGAAATACATATTGCACTTCCGCACTGCAACGAACTGGGCAGAGGAAGGTGGATGCTGGGTGAGCTGAGCTCTCACAGCGCCAGGCGTCGGAATTAGCGGCTGAAAGAAGCACTACTCGGAAAAAGGCGCGCAATACAAATTCGAACATGCGAACATTTTTCGACATAAATGCAATTTGCAGACATGTTCGTATGTACCGTTGTTCGTAACTTGAATATTCGTAAGTAGGGGAGCGTCTGTATGGTAAATTTGACATTATTACAACATCTTGCTGAAAAGAATCACACAGATGCATCATCTTCTCCACTTTTGTTCTAAAGAATGTTTTTGACCATATTTTGAATGAAGGCCAAAGATCCCAATTGAATAATCAAATATAAAACTATTTCTGTTGAATTTTCATATTAACAAGTTGAATTAATATTAAGCTTGAAAGTAATTTGCTGAGTATGTTTGTGAATAGGACATCGATCTTACAAATCTTGCTAAAAAAATGTAGGATTCTTTTTTTTGCCTTTGTGGTCCCAATATTATACATTCAACAAATGGTTCATTTTTTTTTCCTCAAAAAGATGAAAAAATAACTAGGCAAATATTTTAAGGGGGTGATGACTTGGTCATAGTGAAGAACCTAAACCAGACCACCCTAAAAAAGTATTTCTTTAAAATATACAGATAACATTAAAGTCATGCAAAATCTGAAAATAAATGGTTTAAAAAACGCAGGCCAACATATTAAAACCCTTTTCAGGGACAGTGATCATTGCAGTGGACATAAATGCAAGCTTTATTACCATAACTCATTTATTCCCAGCCCAGCACACAGTTTGTGTTGTAGAAGTTAGACAAATTTACATAGGAAACACTTATTAGCAGCTGTTCAAACCTTTTTAACTGTATGGGGTTTAAAGAAATAATTCTTTCACTTCCAGCCCCTCCTAGTAATAATCGATTTTGACATTGTTGGATTCACCAATAGGCATTCCCGAATGCACACAAAGAGATAATAAAAATAAATAAATAAAAAAGTTAAATACAAATAAGGGGAAAAAAACATCTCTTTTTAAATCTATTTTAAAATTTCTATGTATCTTTCAAAAACAAGTGGAAAATACAGTTGGTATTCTCTGATTTTTGTATAATAAATAGTGAATATGAACTACGTGATTAATTACAAAATCAGTCAGTAATAAGTTTACTATCAAAATCATTTGGCATCATAATGAAATGTATTTTAAACGTTATTTTTAAGCAAAAATGGAAAAAGCAAAAAAACATTCTTAATCTATGCTTTCATTTTTAACTTTTTTTATTAATGAAATGTTATTCCCTGATACCCATTGTATGTACAATAGTCAATGGGATTTATATATGAACTGATTAGTCAAATAATCACAAAACTAATCGGTGATTAGTTGACGATCAAAATATTTGCCTGTGTTAATAGTTACACACTAGTTAATTGTTACCTTTACGCATTTGTGTCCATAGCTTCATTGGCAGTGAAAGAGATCCTGACTCAGCCCCCGGAGCTCGAAGACGCCGCAGAGAAGTCCCAAGCTAGCAGACAAGAGGTGCCCCCCACTCTGAATGCCCCCAAAGATGTCCCTGACGCCTGGATCCAGGTGGAGAAGCGTCACCGACACACAGCTGGTAAAATCAAGGTATCCAAAACTGTTATGAGTGTTTATTTTCCCAACCTTTTGCAGCGTTGGCTGTAGAATTTGAACTTTGTGAACATTAGGATTGACACAAAGTTTTATTTATCCACTTTATCCACAACGCACTCGTAAACGAACACACAAATTTAAATTAACTTGGATTAATATATACAGACACACTCAAACATATGTTTAATGTAACTTTACACAAAACTGAATTCTAATTTTGTTTTAATCATTTTTTACCTTTTGTTTTCCGGGTTAGTTGTTTGCCACGCCTCCACCCCCGCGTTCACTATCCATGGGCTATTTGCTGTTGTATTCCCTTCAAAATACTCCAAAAAGGATGCACACAAGTTTCCCCACAATAGGATAACGCACGGCCACTTGCCAACGAGAAGTATTCTTTAATGAACGATCGTGGGAGCTAGGGCTTAGGAATCGAATAACAGGAAATGCAACAGCTGAGCTTACTCAAGTATTGATTGTGGGTAATGACGTTTTATTCTGAGAAACGGTGGCATTGCCTATCGGCGCTGTGTGCACGAGAATACTTCATTACCCAGAAAACCCTCTTTTTGCCCGCGCATGCGCGTTGTGCATTTCCTGGTCGAAACTGAATAAATCGTTCAGTGCTCGTAGATACATGAAAGAGATGCGGCAAAAAAAAGACGGTGCGCTACAATGATAAACAACCTCTCATGTCATGGCCACCTAGCTTGGTCGCATCTCGAAATTTTGATTGTATCGCGGGCGAATTATTTGATAGAGCTGATCGTAGGTCGAAGTACAACTGTATATAATTTTAATTACTAACCTTTTTTCCAATGTAATACAATGTGCTATATTTAATATACATAATATATATAATTTTATATAATGTAATATAAAAGCATATAACTTGAGGCATTCGTCTTTAGACGTAGAAAATGCTTTAGATGGGACCTGGTGTGCGCTGTAATGTTAAATCTTAGGAACCCAATTTTTTTTTTTAAAAGGTATGTTGCAAAAAAATTACATGAATAAAATGTACAAATGGCTATTTTAAAGACATTATAAAAGTAAGCCTTTTTGTTGATCATTTTTCTGAAGTGTTGTGTTAATATGGTGTGATTAATGTGTGGTCAATATTAAAGCAGTTAACTTTTAGAGTAACCTAAGTTTGTTTTATCAACGTGATGAGTGAACCGGCTCACCTTGTCAACACCCATGCATTTCAGGACCGTGGCGATGCACCAGTCCCTCAGCAACAGGAGCGTTGCGCCCCGCAGCCTGACCAGGAGGAGCTGGACTTCATGTTCGATGAAGAGATGGACCAGATGGCGCCACGCAAGAACCATTTCACCGACTGGTCGGACGAAGACGACTCGGACTATGAGCTGGATGACAGCGACGTGGACAAGATCCTAATTGTCACACAGACGCCGCCGTATCTGCGCAAGCATCCCAGTGGTGACCGCACGGGCCAACGCGAATCACGCGCCAAGCTGACCGCTGACCTCGTCAAGGCCATCAATGATGGCCTATACTACTACGAGCAGGACCTGTGGAAGGATCAGGAGCAGGAAGATTGCACCAAGGTAATTAATAATCCCCGCACCCAAGACAATGTTTATTCAAATTGTGTGTGTGTGTATGTGTGTATGTGTGTGTGTGTGTGTGTGTATAAATGTATGTATATATGTATGTATATAAATATACGTATATATGTATGTATATAAATATACGTATATATGTATGTATATAAATATACGTATATGTATGTATATAAATATATGTATATATGTATGTATATAAGTATATGTATATATGTATGTATATAAGTATATGTATATACGTACGTACGTACATACATGTGGGTGACCTAAATACAAAGTTCTGAGGCTTGAAGAATGACATGCGCACAGGACGTGCCGGTGCATATGTCAACGCCAGAGTGTTAAGATCAGTATTTGCGACATAGTACATGACACATGGGAACTTTCAGGCCTGAACACACATTAATGCACACAGCAAGGTCACAGTGTAATGTTCAAAGTCCCCCTGCCATGTGTCATGTTTGCCCCTCATGCTCACCTAGCAGCCATTTTACAACCTTTGACGAGAGCCAAAAACAGCAAAGAAAAAAGGTGTTTTTTCTATGTTCTCTAGCAGGAAGTGGAGAACTTCAAGAAACTCAGCGTCATCAGCCAGGATGAGTTTGACACACTCGCGCCAAAAGCCCCCGTGGACCTCAACCAGGAAGTGCCGTCATTATTGCCCGTTGGTGAGTTTGGCCACAGAGGTGGTCGACTAATAAATATCACAAATCAAATGCCAAATGAAAGTCAGATATGGTAGGTAGCATAAGTAACCAGTGGCCATTATAAAGCGGTGAAATTCTTTAACAACACAGAATCTTTATAGGCTTTCAGATGGTTATCTATTTGCATTAACGTGGCAACGATTCAGGGTTGATGTTGAAAGAAAGAAATTTTAAGTTTGCAATTAATTTACCTATTAATTTGTATGCTGACGTTCATGAAAAACCAAGTTGTTTCAAAATCGTTAGAAAATTTAGAAAGATATTGTCTAATGACGCAAAATTGCCGACAACTGATAATAGCCATCCCAATCCGCGCGCCTTCACCTTTAACTCTAAATATGTGTGATATCTTTTGGTTGATGTGTGAGGCTTCTTCCCTTCTTGACCCCTACGTGTCGTGATTCCAGAACTGGGCGAGACGGAAATGGCCCACTCGCTGCCTAAATCAGTGCCTGCATCACCTGATGTCCGCCCTCCCAGGACGCCCAGAACCCCACGCACCCCCGGGCGTCAGGACCCTAACAAGGCACCACGATTTTACCCAGTGATGAAGGAGAGCTGTGCTGTTGACGGACAGGTGGGAGAGTGGTGGCCATCCATCAAAGTTTAAGTCCAATATTCACAAAAAATACAAATAAAATGAGTTTAAGTCCAATATTCACAAAAAATACAAATAAAATGAATTTAATAATAATGAATTTTAAAAAATCCAGCATTGAGCACACATAAAATAAACAAAAGATAAAAAATGAACTTTTAATGAATTATGTTTTTAAAATTTGACTAAAATTCAAAAACAAACCAGTTGTGGTGTTCGGTGGCACTTGAGCCCACGTAAGACATTGTCCTTCATTAACAGTTATGTGAGTCTTATCCAAATAACAATTAAAACTCATCCTTAAGCACATTGCGGCTTCACTCTCGTGATATTTTATATTAAAAATAAAAATATCAAAATTCCCAAAACACTGTCTTCCGCTTGCCACTAAGAAAACGGCAGAAGACAGGAGACCGTCACTCAACTCCGCTCCGAAGAAGAAAAATAGTGGGTTCCGGACGGAGGCCGTTGCTCCTAACCGAAAATTTAATTGAATGCCCTTATTATATTATACTTGTGTAATGAAATGTAAAGCTTCACACATAAATCATCAAAAAATAAGGAATAATAAATAAGTAGTCAGCATGACAAAGTCGTCACATAAATAAGTAGTCGGATACAAAAAGTAACTAGTCTTTAGCAGCCTATGGAGTTTTAGTGAAAGTAGAAGATAAGAAATTAGTCTAGATTAGGTTTTCCTAGGTGTAGAATTGGAGTAGATTATGGTCACAGCTCTTGGGAAGAAACTATCCTTTAGCCCAGATGACACACTAACTGTTATGGTAAACCATGAGCGGTCCTAATTATGTTGTCCTTCCAGATGCCCAGGAAGAAGAAGACCCGGCATAGTTCCAATCCCCCGCATGAAGCACACATTGGCTGGGTGATGGACTCGCGTGAACATCGGGCGCGCTCCTCTTCCATTAGGTGCGATGAATTACCATATTTTCACGCCTATAGGGTGCACCTTAAAATCTAAAATGTTCTCTAAAATGTACGGTGCGCTTGGAGCACCCGCATTGTATTCAGTGGCCTCGTAGCTTTCCTCATATCGGCTCCTCTCGTGCTCAACTGTGACACAATACTCTTGCAGGACAAAACTATACATCCAGTTTGTTGTTCTGTAGTATTGAAAAAAAGCATGTTTAAAAGCTCAAAATTGCCATGAAATGTGTGAAGCAAAAAAACTACATTCAAAATCATGTGCTTTAAATCCATCAGCACACCGCACAGAATCATTCACCATTACAGAGACAAACAGTACTTTTATTTCTCTTCTCATCTCTTCTCTTAATGTAAATCTGTGTTTCTCTCAGAAATGAGAGAAAGAAATTCCACAATTGTTTGGGGATGCAGCGCTTTCATCATGTCCCCGAAATGAAAGTTTACAGAGTCTATCAAACTTTTTAAGAGTTCCCTATTTTTCTTTACCTTTCCGTTGTGGCGCTCCTATTCCCTGCGCACTTGCACGCTGAACTGTAACACCCCTCGGGTTCCCCAAAAGTTTTGGAGAGCACCGTTGCTTGTAAGTGTCCGGCAGTGCGTTAGTGTCTCATTGCTGCTTTGGTTAAACAAGTCAAATTTGCAAATCCAGTGTTCCAAACACCATGTCGATCGGTGGCAAATAACAAGCACTCCCAACAATACAATTTGCAGTGTTCCTCGCAGCCTGTGAGCCAAGAGTAGGGCTAGTAGTTGGTGAACTGAAAGTGGCAGCGTTGCCCGCCTTTTCTTAATGATGTCCATTTTTTCTGGAAAATGGCTTTGTCAACATATCTGCAACCAAATCCATTTGTTTTCCTCCGTCGGGCATTGTGGGTGGAGTTTGTGATCTCTCGCTGGCTCACTTTGGCTTTAGTCAGCCTACTCTATCACTAGCCAAACATGGTTGGTAAAAGCGATGACGTATCCCTACGCCTGCGAGAAGGCCTTGGTGTCACCCAATCTAATTCTGCATTCTGATAAAAGCAAGTCTTATCAACGCTTGTTTAATACAGCAGAGCCTGCAGAACTAATTATGAAGGCCTTGAGACAGATTTCTGACCCTCGCAACAAATAATGGCTGAAATGTGATTGGTTAAATGCTTGAATATGAAAACACACATCTGGAAGCAGTGCAACCAGGGGGAAAGCAATGAAAGGAAGCCAAAAGACAATTTGGAATTATTATTAAGTATTCATGGCCAAAATATAATAAATGATTCAGATATTTATTAGGCCAGCAGAGAAGGCCTTGACACTGCGTTCCAGCAAGAGTTGGAGATAATGGCCAGACGATGCCAACAGAACCACACCCCTGCAAAAAGCAGGGATTCAATACTGAGGCAACCAAACCGGACCCCTTCAACGTCACTCACGGCTGCGCCTAGATATTCTGTCCATAAAAGTTATGAACAGAATCGCTTACATGATGTGTTTCTGTAGTTTTAGCATTCTACGTTCTAACCTGCCGATGTTATTTTGTGGTCAATGTAATAACATTTCATTTTTAAAGCAACTCTGTCTATCACTATCAATTTAATCCAATCACTGTCATCTCTTGTCATTTTGACGTTACTGCAAATGAACTGAACTTTTTTTTGCCTGTCGTTTGGTGGTGGTCCATACAGCAGTTCCAACGCCTCGCCCTCAGAAGGCGCCCCAACGACGGGAAGCTACGGCTGTACACCACAATCTCTGCCTAAATTCTGGCATCCGTCGCACGAGCTGCTGCGGGACAATGGCTTCACGCAGCAAGGCTACCACAAATACAGACGACGCTGCCTCAACGGTACAAACAACGCGAAAAACAACAAGCCGACGACGGCCACCCTGATTTATGGCGACGTTACTTTCCATTTCAGAGCGTAAACGACTGGGCGTGGGCCAGTCACAGGAGATGAACACGCTGTTCCGGTTCTGGTCTTTCTTTCTAAGAGACAACTACAACAGAAAGATGTACGAAGATTTCAAACAGTGCGCATTGGAGGATGCCAAAGACAACTACAGGTAAAGATGGATTTATTCAAATGGGAAGCAAATGACAGGCACAGACTCTGAGATTCTTTTTCCAGGTACGGCCTAGAGTGTCTATTCCGGTACTACAGCTATGGCCTGGAGAAGCGGTTCCGATTGGACCTTTTCAAGCACTTCCAGGAAGAAACGCTTCGGGACTTTGAGAAAGGTAACGGACACCATTGGGAAATGAGCGTCTTCATTAAGCTGAGGTTCCTTGCAGGTCAGCTGTATGGCCTGGAGAAATTCTGGGCCTTCCTCAAGTACTCCAAGATGAAGAATCAGACTATTGATCCACAACTGCAAGAACACCTCTCCCAGTTCAAGAGCCTGGAAGATTTCAGAGTGGTGGTAAGTAGAAAGCAATGGTGTTCTAGAAGGCAATGCTCAAAGATACTTTGGTAACAAACAAAATATGCAAACATTTAAAAAAGAAATATTTAACTATATTCGATGCCAACTCCTTCCAATCAAAATGGATTGGATGGATGTATGGCAACAACATCCAATGAGTTAAAATGTTCCACTATTCACCTTGCCCTTTCATACCCAAGTCTTTACTGTACTTCCTCATAGACATCTATCACCATCGTCAATGGAAATCATTGATTTAGTTAAAGTTGCATTATTTAAAAAAAATGATTTGAGGTCTTCGGAAGATCACAAAAGGCGCACGATAAGTTAGAACTGAGAGGTTCTAGACTTGTTTAACCTCATGTTTAACCCCTTGGTGTTCCTGCAGCCCCCCATGGGAGAGGAAGGAGGACAGAGGAGACGGCACTCTTCCTCGGCGGGAGACGATGGCCGAAGTCGACATCAACCCCCTAACTCTACCTCAAAAGCATCATCCTTCAAAGCACAGCACAAAGACGGAGGGGGCCAGAAGAAGGCCACTGAGGATCCCCGAGCGGGGAAGGACACCCAATGAAGACATTTCTGTCAGAAGCATTCCCCCCCACTTTTCAATCCTCACTTTTGCCAAACTCAATCTGCTGACCACCTGTGCCCTAGTCTTCTCCAACCTGTATTAAGTATCCGTCTTCTTAAGAGGAAAACAAAAGATGCGTTCTGTGACAATCAAGTCGACACGTTTAATTGAAACTCATTTTATGCTATCGGCGAGCTTTAAAAAGTTCATCTCGACTTAATTTATCTTGTTATCAGCTTGATTGTGATGGTGTTTTCATGGCCTTTTGCATAATGATTGATTTAAGTTCTGCTGGAATGATGGGTTTGAGTTCGCCCTATAAATGAAACCGAAAGTGTTTTTAAGGGTCAAAGTTTATTTTCTGTGCTTTTTGGTGCTTTTAGAGCACTTGAATTGATTTTTATTTTACTTTTTGCTTCAGTTGACTACAAATGGATGTTTAGGAGCCGAATGACAAGAAAAAATGTAAATACTATAAAAAAAAAATATTTGGATGTTTTATGATTTTAGGAAGTGATTCGTAGTAGGGGGAATGTGGGAGTGTGTGTGAGCAGTTTTAGCAGGGAGAGTAAAGAAATGCATGTACTGTAAAAACGCCTGAAAAAAATAATAAAACTTGATTGTATAAATGTACATATTGTAGGTTTATTTCTTACTGCTGTATCTGATAAATAACTTCATATGACAGCAAGGAAGAAAAATATATAATAGAACATTAGTTACCTATTTTTCCTCGCATTTGCTGTTAAACTACATAGGAAGACTTGGCGTGGACTAAATGGAAGAATTAGCCTTTGAAAAATAGCATTATACTCCACATTTTGACAGTACAGATGCCACGTGAGGACAAAAAGAAAAAGTGGGCGGCTAACGTGTTGCCTTCATGTGTCCCTCGTTAAACTCACAATCAAAATAAAGGGCTTCACGCGGGAAATTTGAGAAACTAACTCATCACAATAGTTACTTTACGGCAAAGGCAATACAAAATGACAGCGACAAAGTTGTCCGTTTTCACTATTTTTTTCGCGATACTTAAACGTAGTGTTACGATGTACATTTTTGATGTCTTGTGATCGGTTTACATGACGAAAAGTCCGTCGCAATGACGGCGAACAGTTCATTTGTATCAACAGTATTTTAGCAGTCGATTGTTCTTCTATTCGACGTTTGGGTGTGGAAAGCGGGTGAAATGGCATTGTTAACTTCACAAGCTGTGGATGCCAAAGTGGTGTGAAAAATGGCCATCCCGGCGTGGCTTCGCCGTCACGCTACTTTCCGACATCCCCAAACGCGACACGGGTCGAGGGGCGGGTAGACGGGACCAGACGCTAACCGTGCAGTATGGCGGACGATGGAGACAGTTGGAGCTCTCCGCTCGACTCCGAGGGCCGGGAAGCGGCAGAGGAGTCCGGCGGCGGAAGGTTTGGCCTCGGCGCTGCGCTGCTCAATCTGGCGGCGCTGCTGGCCGTGTTAGCGGCATGCGCTGTGCTCTACCGCCGGTGGGCCAGACGGCTTGGGGCGGACGGCGCGGCCCCGTGCGACGAGGCCTCGGTGCTTCCTAAGATGAGGCGGCGGGACTTGACGCTAGAACAGCTTCGCGAATACGACGGTCTAGAAAACCCCCGCATTCTCATGGCAGTTAACATGAAAGTGTTCGATGTGACCAGTGGGAAGAAGTTCTACGGTAAAGGTAAGTGTAACGTGAACGTCTCGCCGCTTAGCATCTCGCGTTCGGGCGCAGAGTAGCTTCGTGAATGGCGGACTGGCTTTCTTCGGTCTTTTCAAAGGCTTGTGTCTTTTTTAAAGTGCCACTAACTCTAGACTTTGTTAACGTTCTCTCGTCCAAACCAGTTGAAACGGACACTTCTATGAACAAGTTGTGCTCGTATACGTGGCGACAATTGAGCGTAAAGCATCTTCGTGAATGGCGGGATAGCTTGGCTCGTTGTGGTGGCTTTTGTCTGTTATGAAGGCGCGCAAGTCCGCGTTGACTTCATGAAGAAAAGGTGCGACATTAGACTGCTTCGCGAGGCAACAAGCGAGCCCACAACGCCAACTTGAAAGTTTAAAGTGTTTACGTGTTGACTTGCCCTCGCCCGTGTCCATTTGGAGTGCTTAAGACATGCATAAAACCCAATTTCGAAACCCTAACTTCAGTTTATAGCCTTTATTCTAAACAAGTACCTTATCTAAAACCCTCAACACGAGATCGAAACTTACCGGGGCTTCGAACCTTACTTTGAAACCTTAAAACTAAACGCCATTTGAATAACTAACAATGGCTTCAAACCCTACTTTTAGCGGTTTAGCTTGGTTTCCTCCCAGACACTATTTTGAACCCCCAAACTGGACTTAAAATTTGGCCTGTCACAACAACACGTTTTAAAAGGCCATATATTATCTGTATATTATATATTATAGTCCATATATTATCTATATTATATATTGTAGACATGAGCCCATTTAATCATTAATGTAGTTACAATATGTGCTATTAAACAATCCATCTGTTTTCTCCATCTTATCTGAGGTCGGGTTGTGGGGGCAGTGGCTTCATTAAGGGATGCCCCAGCCACATTCAGCAATTCCAATAGGATCTCAAAGCATTCGGCGGCTAGCCATAGTCAACATAGTCTCCCAGGCGTGTCGTAGCTCGACCCCGCAGCCTACTGCCACCGGAAAATGCCCATCACTCCTCATACGGGATGGATGCTTCCAGAGGTGTCCTAATCAGATGCCTGAGACACCTCATCTGGTATTCCTTGAAACAGAGGATTAGTGGCTTTACTCAGAGCCTCTCGCCCTATCTCTAAAAGAAGTCCCGACAGCCTCCAGGGGAAACTCATTTCGGCCGCTTGTATCAAGAACTTTTTTCTTTCGGTCATGACCCACCCGATGCAGTCTTCCCTTACTCGTGAACAAGACCCCACAATATTTAACTCGTCCACTTGGGGAAAGACCTCATCCCTGAACACCACAGGCATGCCACCTTTTTTCGACTGAACACGCGGCTTTTCGTGGTGCTGATTCCCATCCTGTTTGGTGCTGGTTAAACTTAGACTGCGGTGCAACTTATAGTCCAAAATATCGGTATATGATAATGTGGTCATGGTCAACTAAAGTCTTCTCAATCAGAGCTAATCAAATTATCTGGTGAAAAAATATATATTTAAAAAAATATATTGGAATATCTATTGCAATATATCGCAAACGCCCAAAAAGTTGCAATGCCATTTTTTTACAATATCATTCATGCAATCATTTTTTTAAAATAAATTGTGCAGACGGAAAATGTCAGCAAATGTTTATCTTCTCACTTGGAGCCTATCTTATCTGCACTGATAAAGGTACACGCTTCATAGACCATGCACAGACGCGTGCGTACTTCAGTAATGACGCATTAGGGAAACCAAAACTCTACCTGCTAGAAATGTACTGGTTAGAAACTAAAATTCAGAGCGAGTGAATTTTTCATAATTTATCTTTTGCTGTTAGTTGACTCGTGTCTAAAAACAATCTGTTCTGTTACTCTGGATGCAATATTTTAACTGCATTAGAACTAATCACAGATGAGTTGTGCAATGGATATAACAAACAAAAGTAGAGTACAATTGTTTTCAAAGTAAATCAGATGTTTGCACATATCTTATTCTGATTCATTACAATAGTCTGCCTTTTATTGAGAATACATAAATCTGAAAATTTACAGTAAACACTTTTAAAAATGATTATAAAATAGTGTTGTTTTTTATTCTTTTCAAATTATATTTGCCAAATGATAAACTACAAAAATCATGAATAAATATACAAGAAATTGCATGTTTTACTTCTAACTAACATAAAAACAAGTGGCTTTCCATACCATAAGGGTTGTTTTGTGTGAGTGTGTGTATGTGCGCATATGTATGTATGTATGTATGTGTGTGTATGTGTGTGTGTATAGTCGTACCTCTACTTACAAAATTAATAGGTTCCAAGACTTTTTTCGTAACTTGAAAATTTCGTACTTACGAAATTTTCAAGCTACTTTAGATGTAAATTCTTCAATTTGCTCTTCACATAACTACCAACTAAACCCTTTGAAATTGGTCAGTGTCCCAATTTTTAATGAAAATCTGACTAAGCACACAAAATGAGAGCAAATTGTACGGAAATCATATGAAAATGAGCCTTTCGCCACTGAAATACCCCTCCTCAAACTGAAAACTAAGGATTTGTACAAGTTTTAGGTCAGCAATGTCTCAGAATGGATTATCTACTCAAATTGCTTATTCAATCTTGGCAGCCCTTATTCAGACCAAGAGGCAATAAACTTATTTTTCAAAAAAGGAAGCAAAATGGAATTTGTGGGTGAGGAAATCTACTTCCATTTATAAATATAAATAATCCAATGGTGTAATTATTTGAATATAAAACCTGCTTTTTTGTGTGTTGGTTTTGTCTGGCTAACATTTTTGTTTTGTGGCGGCGTTAGAGGGTCCGTATGGGATTTTCGCGGGCCGTGACGCGTCGCGAGGCCTGGCCACCTTCTGCCTGGAGAAAAATGCCCTGAGGGACGAGTACGACGACCTGTCTGACCTCAGTGCCGTTCAGATGGAGAGCGTCAGAGAGTGGGAGATGCAGTTCATGGGTATGCTGCCTCAAAAGCACATTGACACAAAAAATCCTTTACTTCCCCTTTAAGAGACTGGAATCAGTGGTCAGCATTGTCAATGGAGCCAATGACCAAAATAAGTATGAACCATTTAAACAAATAACCCCTCTTAACATAATATTGACTATCAGTCTGTTTGCTACTTTAAATGGATTGGACATCTATCACTGTTAATGGCTCTAAAATGAATGAACATTCTTTCAATGTCAGCCCTCCCCTTTAAAATGGATTGGAAGTCTCCTAGTAACCAAGAATAAAAAAATGGAACATGGAGAAATGGGAAAATTGCACACATGAAAGATTAAATGCAAAAGATTTCTGTTTTCCAAACTGGCCTGCTATCTTAAAATTTAACGATGAAATACAGTCGTACTTCTACTTACACAATTAATTGGTTCCAGAAATGTTTTTGTAAGATGAAAATTGTAAATTTTGTTCCACGGTCGACCCAAAACTACCAACTAACGACAAAGACAAAACTACCATAAACCCTTAAAATTCACAAGTGTCCTAATTCTGTAGGAAACGTGTGAGGAGACACAAAAATGAGGACATGATCATTAAATCTTTTAAAAAGCCAATAAAATGAATAAACATGCAAAATCTATTTTTGTTAAAGTGCATGTGGACAAGTGTCAGGAAGCTAACGTTAAGCAAGCATAAGTTTAAGCACACAACGGCGGTCAAAGAAACATGGAGGGTTGTTGTTAGACAGCCAATGACAGCCCAGTAGAGTGTAGGGAAATTGTCAAGCAAGAAGCAGAATTTCAAAATAAAATAACAGATATGGGAAATGTATTGACGTTTTCATAACTTAGATATTTTTTGTATCTCGAGGAACTCATTTGCATTTCAGAAAGTTCCACACCCGAAAATTTTGTACCTAGAGGCATTTGTAAGTGGAGGTATGACTTTATAGCCTTTATTCACCTCATTTGAATCTCCAAAAAAACAAAAAATGTTGCCACCATATTTCTTGTCATTGACAAGGATAGAGAACACTCACAACCATATGCTCTTTATTGACATCAAAAATCTAATTATATGAACTTACAAAACTTTTTGTTGTTGTTTTTTTCCCCTCTTATGTAACCTCATTTTTTTTTCCTTGTGGGTGTTTCAGAGAAGTACGACTATGTAGGTCGGCTGCTGAAGCCGGGTGATGAGCCGTCTGAGTACACGGACGAGGAGGACGTCAAAGACATCAAAGAGCACACCAAACACGATTGACTGCCTCCTAACTTCCTATCTTCCTATCTTCCATGGACCGCCACCTTCATACCCCGTTCCCTCCACTTCTACTCCACCTTCTGGATGGGTTTCAGGAAATCATCATTTTTCTTTTCACCGTCCACATTGCGACGCTCTTTCAATCAATCATTTTGTTCTCGGGCACACGTGTGGCAGTACCAAAGGTGGAAGCAGGGTGGCACTCTGTTCTCTTGTTTGTAGTGTTTGCACTACCCCTTGTTGTTTGTCACTACCTGATTGAGACTTGAGCCATGACAGTGCTATAAATTACAAAAAAAAACAAAAGCTCAACTTTATTTAAATGCCATAAACTTGTATGTAAACTACATTAGTCTTCAGTTTTCCGATTGACACTGCGCATGGAATGTGTCGCCTCTTTTTGAGCCGCGATGGCCCTATAGTTATTTACGTGATGAATTTAGATGAAAAAAAATACATTTTATTCTAAACTTATCACATAATAAATGTTCTTATTTGTCACTACCGGAAAATGTATTTTCCCCCTGGAATAATACAGCTACTTGATTGAATTGAATGCTTTTATTGTCATTATACACGTATGCGCAGTCACAATTGGGTAGTCCTGCGCCAAGTTTGTGACATTTCCGCTCATATGCGATAGATTCATACATAAAATCGTTTTATTCTTCAACTGGTTCAACATGGATTAATGTTTTTCTTTGTTTTTTAATCTTAGCTGGGCGGCTAATGCATTGTTTAAAGTGTTTGAATAATGTTTTGGAAGTTTCATTATGTATGCATGTTGTACAATTCAGATGTGCTCAATGCTTTAAGGGTTTAAAATTATACATTTCTGAATCTATCACGTATATATTTGTAGCGCCATCACGGCTCAAGAGGAAGTTAATGCATTGTCACGCAGAAGTCACAATTGTGCAGTCTTGTGTCATTGGGTAGGCAAAATGTAAAGGGGAAGGTGTTTGCGTTTTGGAATCAGGGGCTTAACTCATTTACTGCTTTTGACAGTGATGGATGTTTTAAGATGTTTTTATTTTTTACTTTTACCATTCTGTTACTTTGGCATGTTATGACATGCAACACTCAAATTTGGGAGAACACATCAACCATGCTGTTCCGTCGGCTCCAACATTATTTCATGAACAATGGCGGCTACTAAAGGTAATTGACGTCCAATCCATTTGGAGTCGGGAGATCCCTCACTGTCCAAACGGATTGTACTTCTATTGCGGTCAATGACCCTGGAAAATAAATCATTCACTGCCAGTCTATCGCTGTCAATGGCAGTGAATGAATTAAAAGTGCTTGAGATTGGTTTTCCTAATCAAGTTGTTTACAAGCCGGCTACAAGTCTGTAGTCCCCCCACATCCCTAAAAAGAAAAAAAGAAAAAACTCCGGGGGGTCCCCTTTCCGCTCCAAGTATTAGTCGTGCCTTATTAGCTTGGTCAGCCCCGGTGGAGAAGGCGCCCTGGCCCTCTCAGACCACCCCTCCCAATTAGTTAAATTCACGACTTGAAAATAACTAGAGCTTAGGATTCAGTCAGTGTTACTGTCATATTCACGTAGTTGATATTTTTTTCTTCTTGGTTTACCTTCAGCCATCTCATAACTGATTTGCCCATGCCCCATTTTCCGTTTTCCATTTTCTATGATTGTATGTTAGTCTCTGTGGCAGATGGTGTATATAAGAAACAATATTCATCATTTTATTCAAGCATGTGCAGCAACAGTGAGGTCTGCCCATTACCACAGTGTCACCTATTTAAACGTCAACATAGTGTGTGTGAGTTTGTGTGAGTGTGTGCGAGCGCCAAGCAGGAAGGGAATTGTTCACGCATAATAAATGTTTTGTTTAATAATTGATTCTGTCTGGTTGTTATATGGCTGAAAATGTTCAGGTAAAATGAAAGGTCTCACAAGGCAAGTCTGTGGGAGTGAAAAAAAAATTTAAACAGTATTCTTTTGCAAAGATGAGGCAAAAAAAAGTTTGCAAAAAAATCTTGTGTCAGTTCTCAATCACAAAAAAAAATCTGAAGTGAAAATTTAGCTGCAAGAACCAGTTAACCAGGGAAAAGCAGATGCCGAGGCAATGGTGAGAGGTGTCCACTTTCTGGGTTGGAATGAAAACCTGTCTTTTTGTGGAATAATTTGGAGATCACTGCTGTAATTCAGCAAATCTGCGCCAAACTTCTTGAGTTTTTTTTTTTTTAAGTTTGAGCAACAGCCAATAGAACAGATTTGTGGATAACGCGCACTCAAACTTTGCTTCTCTTTTTTTGGTACAAAAATTTGGGTGTCATACTTGAATAAATACGGTTGTTATGAAATATAGCACATGTGTTCTGACATTGTTTTGGATTTTTGGTGGGTGGGCGTGGTCACTGAGCTCAGTGGCGTCCCCTCAATTATCAGTTGTCGTTTTGAACAGCTAAAATATGGCTATTATGCAACCTATCTGCCTCAAATTTTGTATTGTTTATCAGAGTTCCATCCTGAATAGTCCTTACTGGTCATTTGTGAGCATTATAAGAAAAACATATTTTAAAAAATGCTATTATTATTTTTAATTTGATCCCAATACAGAAAGTCGGCATTCATCATTTACTTTCTGGGGCTGCACAAAATATTTCAGCGGGCTAGATTTGCCACCCGGGCCGCCACTTTGACACCTGTGTTATATGTATGTACATACTTGGTATAGTATAGGAAATCTACAACATTGGAACAGAAAGATCGCACCTTAGGCATGGTGAGGATATTACAACACAAATGAGTAAAACATGCCATTTAAAATACCTCATTAAGTTTGAAATTTTTAAGGTTTTTCTTTATGGCGATATATTACATTGATCATTTCACAAAATAGTAATTGTGGCTCTTCTCAATAGATTTGCGCATGCGTACTCTGCGTCAGTAGTTAGCGGAAGTAGAAAGTACACGCAGCCGCACCGCTTTCTAAATGTATTTTTGTGTTGTGTAAAATACAAGATAAGAATTTTTTTGTTGTTTCTAGTCGTTGCAGCGTGTTGACTGATCGCCAAGTTACATGGCTATTTTTTCACGCGCAAACAGCGGTCACATGACGCAAATCAGTTCTCGTCAATTTTCAACAATGAAATAAATATGGGAGCGCGCGCATTTGTTTTACTGCTTTCATCATTTGGCGTTTTGAAAGTGTCGGGCCAATTTGGTCTGGCTCCTTTGGTACAAAGCTTGGACGGTGAATGGAAGTTGTGGAACTCCAACAAGTCGGTGTCTCTCCCAGCTCAGGTGCCAGGCTGCGTCCACACGGCGTTGCAGCAACAAGGCTTCATAAAGGTCCACCACATTTTATTAATAATATTATTAGTATTAGTATTATTTTTAAACTAATCTCTCATCTAATTTTCTGAACCGCTTTATCCTCATTGGGGTTACGGGGGGTGCTGGAGCCTAACCCAGCTGACTACGGATCTACATATGTATACAGTGGTACCTCGACATACGAGTGACCCGCCAGCAATCTGAGATGCGAGTAAATTTTTGAGCAAATATTTATCTTGAAATACGAGACAAATTTTGATATACGAGCAGACAGCGGACGCGAGAGGCTGCTCATAAGAATATCATGGGCACTGTCTCTCTCCCCGCAGTTTAGTGTAAGGTTAGATTAAACATATTTTTGAGTGTCTGCATCGTAATCCAAGTTTATGTAAATGTGTTTATGTTATGTAAACAAGCGTGTTGCCGTTCTAAAATGTTCTTGTTTTTGGTGTTTTTTTAGATGGTTGGAACAAATTCATTTGTTTTTAGTTCATTTCTATGAGAAATGTTCGTTTGAGTTACGAGAAAATTGACATGCAAGCTCAGTCCTGGAACGCATTAGGCTCGTATCTCGAAATACCACTGTATTAAATTGTGTTGGACAGTCAGGGCGAATAGGCAGATTCCGTCAGATAGGCTCCTTCACCTTGCCAACCTGACAAGGATGAGTGGTGTTGAAAATGAATGTTATGAAAGGCATTAGCATTAATCGTGTATATATTTTCCATGTCTTTCAGGACCCTTATTTCCGCTACAATGACTTGCTATATGAATGGATCTCATTGGAAAACTGGACTTACGCTACCATGTTTGTGGTCTCGAAAGAAATGAGGTCAGCAGTGTCTCGTCTCCGCGTTCTACTTAACTGCTTTGAGTCTCAAATAGAATAGACTCTGAATTGTCCTTCTAAACCAGGGGTGTCAAACTCTATTTGTTCTGCGGTCCGAATACAGCTTAATTTGAGATCAAGCGGGCCGGACCAGTAAAGTCATTGCAAAATTATATAGAGCTAACAATGAGCCCACTTTTTTCCTTTGTATTAGTCACTAATACTAATAATTAGTGCAAAGAATCAGTAAATTATCAAAATGTTTATTCACAGAATTTTCCTTTTACATTATGAACAATATATTCTGAACATAAGAGAATAACACAAGAACATAAATAAATGTCAATTCATGTTGTCTGCACGTACAAAAAACACCGCGCCACCTAGAGGATGATACGAGAACTACAAATTTGTAAAGAAAATTCATATTTTTTTATACAATGCAGCTTTCTCCCCCGGGCCGTACCAAACCACCAGACGGGCTGGATCCGGCCCGCGGACCGTATGTTTGACACCCCTGTTCTAAACGTTTCACATCCAATAGATCCAAGCAGAAAGTTCTTCTAGTGTTGGAGGGCGTAGACACGGCAGCATCTGTTTGGCTGAATGGTGAATCAGTGGGCCAGACAGACAACATGTTCCGACAATATGTACGTTGACATCCGTATCCCGGAGTATGTTATTGATTTTTTTTTTGCAGTAATATTCTTTAGATTGAAGCAGAAGCCTTTGCAGTATGCAGTAGAGTAGTAGTTGCATAATATGTACATTAGTAGTGAAGTAAACTACAAATATTACTGGAAAAGTATTCAGACACGGAATGAACTATTTTATATGTAACCGGCTCAGCACACCAGTCATGCTCTCAAATGGCTGTGTAAATTCTCATTTATATACAGTAATCCCTCTATTATCGTGGTTAATGTAGACCAGTGCTTCTCAAAGAGTGGGGCGCGCCCCCCTGGGGTGTAACCCTGGGGGACAGGATTTTATTTGGCCGTACTAGTATAAAGTGTAATTGCGCATCCACAACAGTAGCTGGCAGTGGCGCTCTCATTGTTACTTCTGTCATGTTTGTGAGAGTGCAACATTTCACATGTTGTACCTATAACACTTTTATAAAATGATCTTATTTATAGTCACGGTGGGAAGTGGGGGGGGGGGGGCGAATAGTTTTCTTCTTGCTAGGGGGGGCCCAACAGAAAATAATTGAGAAGCACTGATGTAGACCAAACATTGCCACGGTAAACGAAAAACCGCGAAGTAGGGTCGCCCCTATTAAAATTTAAAAATATATTTGTTTCTTTTTTACTTTAGTGTTCTTCTAGTAGCAAGCGGAAGACAGGGGAGTGGCTTCCCCTTGCAAGTTTCAGCGTGGATTTTCACATTTTTATCAATTTACAAAAACATTTTTAATGAAAAATCAAAAATCTGCGATGTAGTGAAGCCACGATTTTCAAGGGATTTCTGTATAATGTTTTTGTACTTCTTAATTATTCTATTTATCTGTTTTCATCCAATTATTAACAGAGTTATGAATGAATTCATTTTCTGAACTGCTTATCCTCACAAGGGTCACAGATGAATTAGTACAACATGAATAAAAGTAAAATAGTGAAATTAAAATAAAAATGGCAATCAATCTAATTTCAGCTCCAAGTTACTCTGAAGTTATCTTTTTTTTTTACTGAGCAATGAACTAATGTTTACGAACATCTAGCGACGTCAATAGTATCCAATGCGTTATATAATTGTCCTTTAAAAAAGAAACATTGTAATTCATGCATTTCATACAGGTCTTTCCCATCCAAGATTTACTAAAGGACGAGAAGAACGTGCTAAGAGTCGACTTCCTGTCACCCATCTTGTATGCCGCCCAGAGGAGGAAAGCTCACTCCGCCTATGCCGTCCCTCCTGAGTGTCCACCCGACGTTCAAAAGGGGCAGTGTCACGTCAATTTCATTAGAAAAGTGAGTCCAAACAAAAATAAGCATCTGAAAATTTCACTCACCCTGCATGAATTAACCATTTTTGTGGGTGCCTGTTGGTAATGCTTAATGCAAGCTAAAAAAATGTTTTTATTCATATTTTCTCATCTCATCACATTTTCTGAACCGCTTTATCCTCACCAGAGTCGTGGGGGGCTGCTGGAGTTTATCCCAGCTGACTTTGGGCCAAAGGCAGGAAGACCCTAAATTGGTGGCTAGCCAATCGCAGGGCACAAGGAGACAAACAACCATTCACACTCACACTGATACCTAGGGACAATTTAGAGTGACCAATCGGCCTACTATACATGTTGTTGGAATGTGTGTGTGTGTGTGTGTGTATGACTTCAATATGAAATAACATTAAAGCCATTACGTGTAGGACAGTCTAATGTTGTGAGTGGTAACTAGTATGGAAAATGTATAATGCCCTCAATGGAAAAACATAAAAACAACTCTGATCTGTCCATCACCATCAAAGGTGGTGAATTACTTCTTAATTTCCAAAAGGAAACCATCTGCAGGATGTGTCCTGTGTCTCTTGCTGGAATGTAATTGTTGTGGTGACATGTTTTTGGTGTGTTTGTTTGTGACCTAGGCTCAGAGTTCGTTCAGTTGGGACTGGGGTCCGTCCTTTCCGGGCGCCGGTCTGTGGAAAGGCGTCCGCCTGCACGCCTTTGACCTGGTGCGCCTCGACCGCTTCGCCACTCTTCCTCTCTATGGTATGTCTTGGCTGAAAAATGGCCGTGATTTGTATTTCAAATGAAAAGAAAAAGCAAAACTCCTAGATCAAACTAACACTTGACTTTAGACCTGGAGTGTCAAACATACGGCCCGCGGGCCGGATCAGGCCCGTCTGGTGGTTTGGTATGGCCCGCGGAATAAATCTGCATCGTATAAAAAAAAAAAAGAATTTTCTTTAAGATTTGTAGTTATTGTATTATCCGCTAGGGACGCAGTGTTTTACACTTAAACACACTTAAAACTATATGTTTAACTGTGTAAAAGTGTTGTCAAAATTACACATACTTTATTTATGTCCTTATGTTATTCTCTTGTTCATAATATATTGTTCGTAATGTAAAAGGAAAATTCTGTTAATAAACATTTTGATAATGTACTCATTCTTTGCACTAATTATTAGTATTAATAACTAATACAAAGGTAAAAAAGTGGGCTTATTGTTAGTTCTATGTAATTTTGCAATGAGTTTACTGGTCCGGTCCGCTTGATCTCAAATTAAGTTAAATTATTGGTATATTTCTTTTACGTCCACTTTTTTGGCATGCTTCCAAGCCCACATATTGTGAATGATTCTCACCGTTATGACTTTGTAATGTTACCAATATTCAGGTAACAGAAGTTTACTACTGAAACATTTGTTTTTGTGAAAAAATAAGCCTGTTCAATTCCATTGGCAAATGATTTACATTTTTCAATTTCAAAATGTTCTAACTGTCCTAAATGATTTTGCATCAAAAATTAAAGTAAACAAGACACACAAAAGATCGGTAGTTTTTGCCAAATACAATCGGAGTTACTGACAGTTGACAAAAATAGACCTAGTATTTATTTCCAAAATACCTATTTATTACCAATAAGATGAAATGACTTGATATAAACAGGAAGTGACTTGTAAATTCAAAAGTTTTCGGGAAGTGAACCCGAAATGACAGAATGATCCAAAGTTAGTACCCCAAAATTAATCAAGTAACCAAAACTTCATGAATTCGCCACTCCCATTCAAAAATGGATTAGACGTAGTGCCGTCAATGGCAGCATGTGTTAAAGAAATGACCCGAAAATAATCCAGAATTACCTGGAATAGAGTGAGCAAAGCATTCACATGCCATTTCTCACAAAATTGCCTCTTATTGTTAATGAAAATGTTAATAAAAGAAATAAAACAAATAGAAGACAAAAATATACTATCGATATAACCCTCATAACACTCGCTTAAAAAAAATAACAATATTGTACTCATTGACCTTGAAGGGATGTTTATTATGGCACGAGATCAGCAGTAAAGCTCTTCCCATTTTCTTGGGGACTGGCGTATGGGGAGGGTGTCAATTTAAGACAAAAAGGGGGCAGTGCACGGACGACATACACGACGGAAAAAAGCAAATCTAAGCATAATAGCAATTAAGTATTATTACAACAACTTTTCTCATTTCAAGTAGGAGTGCGAGATTCAAAACATTATTTATTTTTCAGATTTTTCAATTGGGGACCACTGCACTAGATTACCACTGTTCTTCACCTGCCCATTAAAAATGAATTGGTTTTCAATTGTAACCAGTGCTTTACTTCAATTAGTCCCTATCAATAATTGGTTAATTATTTCATTTATTTTGACGAACAAATAACCAAGCTAAGTAATTTGCTCTTGTGCCGCAGATGCCAACGGTTCATCATGGACGCTGGTTGTGGACGCATTGGTGGACGCTGTTCAGCTAATGAACGCTGTCCAGGTCACCCTGGACATGCCAGAGCTGCAGTCACATGGCACTTTCTCCACAAACATTCACCAAGGCAACGCCAAGTACAGCTTTGCCCTTAGAATCAATACGGTGCGAGTGTGTGCAGTTGTGCAAAGTGCATGATTTAAAAAAAACGAAATCAACACTAACGAAGAAAAAAAAAACAGATTTGGCAAAAAAACCTAACCGCCAAAATGTTTATATTGATCAATGTGTGTACGTGTGTGTGTGTATATATGTGTGTGTGTGTATGTATGTATGTATGTATGTATATATGTGTGTGTATGTATGTATGTATGTATGTATGTATATATATATATATATATATATATATATATATATATATATATATATATATATATATATATATATATATATATATATATATATATATATATATATATATATATATATATATATATATATATATATATAAATATAAATATAAATATAAATATAAATAAATATAATATGAAAGTCTTTTGCCTTCAGGGTAGGAAGGTGAAGCTCTGGTGGCCCATTGGTCTCGGCGGACAACCGTTCTACCGTCTCTTGGTCACCGTTTGCTCTCAGGATGGGAAAAAGCTTTTCAGCGTACATTCCAAGGTCTCACCTCATTTACTGTCAAGGAAGAACACACGTAGATTTTTTTTAGCTCATTGGCTACCTTTCCAGTGTCTTGGCATCCAAACCATTTGAATCGGGACAGTTGGCTGCAAATGATGATACAGTAATACCTTGACATACAGGTGCCACAACATACGAGAAATTTCAGATACAGGAAAATTCAAACAAATTTAAATGAACTTGGATTACGATAAATAAATTTAATCTAACTTTACACTAAACTTAATTCTAATTTTGTTTAAAATGTTTATACCTTTCTTCTCCTGGTTGGCTCTATTTGCCCCGCCTCCACCCTGACTTTCAGATGCAACCTATCGAGGGTTGTTTGCTTTTGTCTACCCTTCAAAACATTCCGAAAATGATGCACCCAAATGTCCTCACAATAGCTTAACGCACGACCACTTGCCAACTTGTCCGGGAAGTAGTACTCCTTTCGTATCAGTCAACAAACTCCGCCATTCGCACTGACTAACGGGAAAAAATCCCACTGAAAAAATGCAATGCTCCCCCCAGTGCTCGTAGAGACATTACATGAGAGAGTTTTGACCAGAAAGACAGTGCCCATGATGTTCTTATGGGCAGCCTTTCGCTCTCCGCTGTATGCTCATATATCAAAAACATATTTGCTTGATATTTCACTAGTATCTCAAATTGCTCGTATGTCGGGGGCACTCTTATGTCGAGGTATTACTGCACTTTACAGTTAAGTGCTTATGAAGTAATTTAGCATTAAAAGAACAAAAAAATATTTTTAAAAATGTGGTATAGGGCCACAGCTGAGTGTTGGAATCTATGTGGGGAGCCAAAAAATGTGATCAGTGAAACACGACAGTAATCCCTCGAATATCACTGTTTCAACTATCGTGGCTTGACTTCATCGCGTTTATTTTTTCTGGGGGAAATATTTTTTGGTTAATTTTTTTTGTATGTTCATAAAAATGTGAAAATTCACGATGAAAATCACAAGCAGAAGCCACTGTCCTCCATTTGTTTCTAAGACTCATGATTTGAAGTAAAAAAAACAGCATTTTTTTTTTTTTTTTTTTTTTTTAAATAGGGATGACCCTACTTTGTGGTTTTTCGTTTATCGCGGCCATGTCTGGTCTACATTAACTGCAATAATTGAGGGATTACTAAACTTTTGACTGGGTGGGTAAAAGGAACCTTATTCACCCCTCCCAGTACAACAGATGCATTGAAATGCTAAACTTGTGTCTCAGGTGTATTTTCGCAGGGTGGAGCTTGTCCAGGAGCCTATTGTCAGCTCTACGGGTCTAAGTTTTTACTTCCGCATCAATGGGAAGCCAATTTTCCTCAAAGGGTCCAACTGGATCCCTGCGCATTCCTTCCAGGATCAAGTCACGCCCACCACGTAAGTCGCACAATGTCGAGAAAGGCGCGCTTTATTTGGATCGTCATGTTCCGGCTATCCATCAGAATCCTCAACCTGCTGCAGTCGGCAGTGGAAGCCAACATGAACATCCTCCGCGTCTGGGGAGGTGGGGTTTACGAGCTGGACGCCTTCTACGACGCTTGTGATGAATTGGGTCTCATGGTAATTATGGCTTAGAGTTTCTTCAACCTCTGGCGTTTTATTGTTGCATATTTGTCTTTTAGGTGTGGCAGGATTTTATGTTTGCCTGCGCCATGTATCCCACCGACAATGATTTCCTTCGCACAGTAAGGGAGGAGGTTTACCAACAGGTGAGAAGGGTTTCACATTTTAGTTTCTGTCTTGCTCATTGTTCTTTCTTGACAAATGATTTCATGTTTCTATTTTTTAGAGGTCTTATGAAAAATATATATAAAATGTACGTGTATGTGTATACAGTGTTCCCTCGCTACTTTGCGCTTCAGCTATCGCGGACTCAGAGCTTCGCGGAAAAACATAAGTAAATAAATTAAAGGTATTAAATTAAAATTATAAATTACATCATTTTACAATAGGTGGAAACAAAATATTCAAAAGGAATGGGGTCCGGTCCCCATTAACCGCGATAACCGACGGAACACTGTATATATCTGTGTATACATACAAACACATACATACATACGTACGTACATGCATACATGCATGCATGCATACATGCATGCATGCATGCATACATACATACATACATACATACGTACGTACGTACGTACGTACGTGCGTGCGTGCGTGCGTGCGTGCGTGCGTGCGTACGTACGTACGTACGTACATACATACATACATACATACATACATTCATACATACATACATACATACATACATACATACATACATACATACACACACACACACACACACACACATACATACATACGCACACACACACATACATACATATATATATATTACAAATCTATATAGCATTAGCTTCGATGGCGATAGAAAAGGAGGAAAGAAAGGAGGATGGATATATATGAATGAATGAAAAAAGGTTTTAAATTAAAAAGTAAATATTTAATGTTTGCCCCTCTTTATTTTCTTCTGATCAAACAAAAATCTTTTTTTTTGCAGATTTGGCGACTGAAGTTACATCCATCGGTGATTGTTTGGAGTGCAAACAATGAAAACGAAGCAGCACTGGCCACCAACTGGTTTAATATACCCGGGTGGCAGCGGACTCTTTATCTCAAAGACTATGTCACTCTCTACGTGGACAACATTAAGGCACTCATCAAGCAGGTCAACTTGATTTAACCCATAATTCTCAATGATTAATATTGTATGATTTATCTTTGATGATTTATTTATTTATTACTCTTTTTAGTAATTGTCAAATTAATGTTCACTGGTAGGTATACCATGAGTTAAATACTCTGAACAATTTAAAGTATTACTAATATATCTGTTCTTTCCATTGTATTCATATATAACGTAATATAAATTACTGAAAAATATTTAGAAAAATAAGATTATGATTGAAAATGTAAAAATGTATATTAGTAGTAACTGCTAACCCTAAAACAGCCAGATTTGATTGACAAATTAATTTCCTATATGTGAAATCACCTTAGTGTAGTTATTTTAAATTATTGTCAGGGTCACCATTTCATTCATTCATTTTCCACACCGCTTATCCATGTCAGGCTGGCGGGATTGGATTGGATTGGATTGGATAACTTTATTCATCCCGTATTCGGGAAATTACATTGTGGCAGTAGCAAGGGGGAGTTTAGACAAAACAGCAAAGCAAAAGCACAAAGTACAAAGCAAATCAAAGTAAATGGAATCATCAAATCATTAAAACACAAAAGCAGCAAAACACAAAACGAACAAGAGTGGACAAAGCTACCGTGGCCGCCGGCTGCCGCTTAAACAGCGCCTGGAGCCCATTCCAGCTCACATCAGGCATAAGGTGCACTACATCCTTAACTGCTCGCCAGTCAGTTCTAGGTCACACACAGAGACACCACTCGCACCAAAAATTACACTTCTTTTTCAAGACCTCTGCAATTCTCCCAGGAATGCTGTCGATCAACTTCTGAACCAATTCCTGACTGATAGCCATCCATTCTTGTATAATCAATACTTGGAGTTAGTTTGTCAGAATTTGTGGTTCCTGAGGGTTAGGGGTTAGGGTGAGTGTTAGGGTTCTCAATGGGAGATCTGGAGAGTTTCCTGGCCAAGGGCCCAAAATCTTAATGTTTTGGTCCCTAAGCCATTTTGTTATGACATTTGCTTTATGGCAAGGTGCTCCATCCTGGTGGAAAAGGCATTCTCCATCACCAAATTGCCCCTGGATGGTTGGGAGAGGGGTTCAATTGATGCCAAACAGGCTCTAGGGCACCTAAGAAAGTCTAGCAAGTGGCAGAACTGTCTCCTGAAGTTGTTTCTTCGACTGGATCGCGCCACCACAAGTACATATCTTGCTCAGATATGGCAGCAGGCAGGTGTGAGTGCGTCTGCACTCTCAGTAAGGCGAAGACTTTTGGAGGAAGGCTTGAAGTCAAGGAGGGCACCAAAGAACCCATTTCTCTCCAACAAAAAGGGACATCAGGCAAAGACTGGTATTTTGCAGAAGTTACAAGGACTGGACTGCTGAGGACTGCGGAAAAGTCATTTCCTCTGATGAATCCCCTTTCTGATTGTTTGCAGCATCTGGAAGAAGGATTGTTTGGAGAAGATGAGATGAGCACTTCCATCAGTCTTCAGACCATTCATGTGTGAGGTTGCTTTTTGGTCAAGGGAGTGGGCTCGATCACAGTCTTGCCTAAAAACCAAGGGATGCACATGGAATGGTACCAGAACGTTCTCCGAGAACAACTTCTCCCAACCATCCAGGGGCAATTTGGTGATGAAAAATGCCTTTCCCCTGATGATTGAGTACCTTCCCATCAAGGAAAGGTCATAACAAAATGGCTTTGGAAACAAAACATTAAGATTTTGGGTCATTGGCCAGGAAACTCTCCAGCCCGTTATCCCATTGTGAACTTGTGGTCAATCCTCAAGTGGTGGGTGGACAACAAGCGTTGATTATGTAAGAATGGACAGCCATCAGTCATGTTTTGGTTCAGAAGTTGATTGACCACGTGCCAGGGAGAATTGCAGAGGTCTTGAAAAAGAAGTGTCGACAAACTTTGTGAAAAAGTAATATTTGTGTCATTCTCAAAACTTTTGGCCCTGACTGTAGTGACTACGAAGGGTTGAAAGGTACAGAGGTGTCAGAACGATGCTTTTGTTACAGAACTAATGCTTTTCCCAGGAGGATCCCACTCGTCCTTTTCTGGTATCCAGTCCTACAAATGGAGCCGAGTCAGAACAGGAGGGCTACGTGGCCAACAACCCATACGACCCGCGCTACGGTGACACGCACTTCTACAGCTACGAGACTGACTGCTGGGACTGGCGCACTTTTCCCCGCGCACGTTTGGCCTCCGAGTATGGCTTCCAGTCATGGCCATCACTTGCCACGCTCCTGCCGGTAAATGCTTTTCGCTCGTATTCCCCGTCGTGCACCAAAAAATCACAAATGGAAGAATACAGTGATACTTCTACTTATGAACGCCTCTACTTACAAAAGTTTCAGGTTAGGAAATTTACCGGATTATTGGATTTATATTGAGCGGAGAGGAATTATTTTCACTGTGAGTACAGTATTTAAAGTGCTTACATTTGTATGCATAGATTAGATTTAGATATTAATACATAGCAGTCTTTTCAAATGCTTACAACTGTAATATTTAATGAATACAATTGTAGTAATATACAGTGGTGCCTCGAGATACGTATGTCGATTTTCTCGTAACGCAAACGAACGTTTGCCATAGAAATGAACTAAAAACAAGTTAATTCTATCCAACCCCGCTGAAAAAACAGGACATTGGATTGGAAAAACATTTTTATGTGTTCTAATTTGCCATCTATTAACAAAATAACAAATAACTAGTTGTTTAATAGTACTGAAATGTGTTTGATAGTGCTAAAATTAGACGGATTTCGTGGAAGGGAGATAGAGTGACAGTGAGAGAGGGGGGGACTTTTTGCACGCCAACGCGCTCGTAACATAACAAACAAATTTAAATGAACTTGGGTTACGATGCAGACCCTCAAAAATAAGTTTAATCTAACCTTACAATAAATATATAAAATTTGTCTCGTATTAAGATAAATATTTTCTCGAAATTTTTAGTCGAATCTCAAATTGCTCATAAGTCGGGGCACTTGTATGTCGAGGTACCACTACACTTGTATTTTTGCATAGGCGCGAAAATATGTAGTGTTGTAGTTATAATTGGAGTGTTCCAACTTGGCGGTTTTTCGATTATCACGGTCATGTCTGGTCTACATTATCCTCGATAATCCAGGGATTACAGTATTGCTGTTATTTATTATTTAATTTATATATTTAATATTTTACATGTACAGCCATTCACTACAATGATCAGTGTTCTTGAAAGGGTTAAACTAAAGCATCTGTTTTCTTTCTTGAAAACACTAATTTCCAAATTTTCCTGAAGACAACACCAGACTCCATTGATAAATAGCAACATTTTGAAGGTACAAAAAGTCATTCCTGAACCTCATCCATTTGGCTTCTGGTGTTTTGCCTCTACAGGTGACCATGCCAGAAGACCTTAGGTTTGACAGCCTCTTCGCCAGCCACCGTCAGCATCATTTGGATGGAAACCAGCAGATGTTGAAGCAGTCGTCTATTCACTACCACCTGCCCAACTCCAGCAATCCCTACACCCGCTTCACTCATACGCTCTACCTCACACAGGTAATATGCCATGACCTATATTTTCAAAACCAAATCTGATTCGCTAGCACATAAGTGCTGAAATGGCGGCCCAATTCCAGATCCGGCCAATGACGTCATTTGGCGAGGCCCACAAATGTAAATTATGTGCTTTGGCTTCATGCTAAAATTTTAACGTCATTAAAACACTTGGAGTCCTCAATGCAAGAGCCAGGACTACATAAATTAAATGATTTACAGTTGTAAAAGCTGTAAAAATTATAAAACATCTACCGTATTTTCCGGATTGAAGTCAGTTTTTTTTAAATAGTTTGGTTGAGGGTGCGATTTATATTCCAGCGCAATTTATGTGAAATTATTCACACAATATATCATTCCACCTATTATTTTTACACTGAACCGCAAGACGGTGGTCTCGGACTGTGTTAATCATTTATATTGGCGGTGGATGGACGTTTTTGTGAAGTCATACCTACCGTATTTACTTTACATATAAGCCGCCCGCACGTATAAGCAACACCCTAAAAATTGCCTTGACATTTTTGAATTTTACAATTTCTCTTGTATAAGCCGCCCCCTGATTCCCAATTTTCCCCTCCATATTCATGGTTTTAATAGGAAGTACAAATGTGTAACTTTGAAGGGAAAATCTTAAGAAAAATCTTCACAAGTATGTTTTCTGAGATACTGTATGAATCAAAAGCACATAATTAGGGTCAATATTATAAGGAAGTTAGTATACCTGTCCTTGTAAATGCAAATTATCAAATTATTCCATTTGAAAAAAATAAATAAGTCTATCTTGAATAGAACTTGATGCTTTATAATAATCAGACATAGGCATTGTCGTTATCATTGACTTGACAAAAAGCCTAATAGTCATCATACCCTCAGCTGCGTATGACAAAATTGTATAGTACTTTCCTCACCGATACCTCTCACTGTCTTCTTGCCCTCCCTCAGTCAGCCTGTAGAAGGCAGATCCACGCCAAAAAATTGTGGGTAATGGATCGGGCGTTTGTCAAAAAGATACTAGGAAACGGGGCTCGGAGTGGTTGTTGTCGTAGCTTAGCCGCAATGGCCGCCCGGCATCCGCTCTTTTACTTCCTTTCTCTTCGCCTTTTACAGCGTACTTCGGGTGGGCTGGATATCCACAGAGATCCCAGAGATCTCCGGATGTTCTCGGGGATATCGAAGGTCAGTTTGTAGTAAGTCGTGAAATTGGGTATCTTGCCTTTCAACGAACGAACTGGAGAGCAATGAGCCGCTGCACCCATGCGCGCCACCATCTCGAACTCCCATTCAATAATGACAGAAATGACAATTTTCCTACCATCCAGTGCCCTGACATATGAGCAATTTGGGATACGAGTACATTTTCGGACAAATATTTATCTTGAGATACGAGACAAATTTTGATATACGAGCATACAGCGGACGCGAGAGGCTGCTCATAAGAACAACATGGGCACTGTCTTTCTGGTTGCAACTCCCTCGTGTAATGTCTCTATGAGCACTGGGCCGTGACCGGACAATTCGCCGAAAGACATTTCGCCGACGGCCGTTTTGCCGACAGACAGTTTTGCCGAAGGACAGTTTCGCCGACGGACAGTTTGTCGAAACGGGATTCGCAAGCTCTCCCGGATTGTGTGTGTATGTTTTTCAAACTCGGCACATAAAACAACACAATGAGAAACATCCCCACTTTTATTTGTATAATAAAATAATAAATTGAACACTTTAATTTTTTTGGCGAAACGTCCATTCGTCGAAACGTCTTTTGGCGAATCGTCCGAGTACCCTGAAAGTCAGGGTGGAGGCGGGGCAAACAAAGCCAACCCGGGAGAAGAAAGGTATAAAAATTTAAAACAAATTTAGAATTAAGTTGAGTGTAAAGTAAGTTAACTTATCTGTCTGCATTATAATCCAAGTTCATTTAAATTTGTTTGTTATCTTTCGAGCGCGTTGGCGTCCAAAAAGTCCCCCTCTCCTTGTGGCCCCTTCTCTCTTCGTCCGTCTCTCTTCCCTTCTACGAAATCCCTGTAATTTTAGCACATTTGAGTACTATTAAACCACTAGTCATTTGTTACTTTTTTGATAGATGGTGAATTAGAACAAAAAAAATGTTTTTCCAATCCAATACCCTGATTTAAGTGATTTATCGGAGGGTTGGAACGAATTATTTTTTTCCCAGTTCATTTTTATGGGAAATCTTCATTTGAGGTACGAGTAAATCGACATACGAGGTCAGTCCCGGAACGAATTAAGCTCATATCTCGAGGTATCACTGTACTCTCAAAATTAAGATTAGTCATTTCACTGAGGCAGCCCTATTTGCCCCTCTGAAGTATGTGAACCAAATACGATGTGGTGCATAAAAGATGAGTTGGACGTCCATACCTGAGCATGATGCGCATATGTTTTCAGGTGATGCAAGCTCAGTGCGTGAAGATTCAGACGGAATTTTACCGGCGTAGTCGCAGCGAACTACAGGGTGGCCTCGGCCACACAATGGGCGCCCTGTACTGGCAACTCAACGACATTTGGCAGGGACCCTCCTGGTCGTCCATCGGTAAGCCTGCCAAGGCCGCGTCCGTCCGCGACGCTCGTCACTCCTCGTGCTTCTGTAGAATTCGGTGGCAAGTGGAAAATGCTGCATTATTTTGCCGTGGACTTCTTCGCTGACATTCTGCCCGTCGCATTCGAGGACAATGGTGACCTCCTCATCTATGCCATTTCTGATCTGAGTCCAGACCTCAAACTCAATGTCATGGTAAGGACTGTTTTTAAATTGTTGCTTTTCAAATAGATTCCATTTACCACATGCTATTGGCTCATATTCAGTTATTTTTCACCTTAGAATTTGAAGCTCAAAAAAGAGAATTTGGCACAAATGCTAATACACTTTACTCACATTGCTTTTTCATCTCATCTCATCTCTCCTCATTTTCTTAACCGCTTTACCATCTCTAGGGTCTTTTAGGGTTATTTAGACACAACTTAAATGTATTAGACCAGCGGTGTCAAGCTCCCTTTGGTCTGCGGGTCGAATACAGCTTAATTTGAGATCAAGCGGGCCAGACCAGTAAACTCATTGCAAAATTACATAGAACTAACAATAAGCCCACTTTTTTTCTTTGAATTAGTCACTAAACTAATAATTAGTGCAAAGAATGAGTAAATTATCAAAATGTTTATTAACAGGATTTTCCTTTTACATTATGAACAATATATTGTGAACAAGAGAATAACATAGGAACATAAATAAAGTATGTGCAATTTTAACAACTTTTACACAATTAAACATATATTTAAGTGTGTTGTACATAAAACTGATCACAGAAATAGTAACAATGTTCCAAAAACATTTAGTACCGTCCTGATGGACCTTAAAAACACTGTTTTTCAACTTCTGGAAAGCAATTTGAACAACTGAATAATGCTTTCATGTTGTCTGCACGTACTAAAACACTGCGCCCCCTAGCGGATAACACAAGAACTACAAATTATAAAGAAAATTCATGTTTTTTTCATACAATGCAGCTTTCTTCCCCGGGCCGTACCAAACCACCAGACGGGCCGGATCCGGCCCGCGGGCCGTATGTTTGACACCCCTGTATTAGACCAATAAAATAAATTTGACATGCAAAAAAAATTTTAGATTGAACATCTATCCTGAAGATATGTAAGGGCAAGTGCGAGTTCGTGGTGGGTGAGGAAGGCGGAGGCAAACATTTGGTAGCTGAAAGAAACCATACATACACACGTACATAAACACTCAACTTAATTCCACTAAAATTGGTAGATAGGTTTCGGCCATGTTCCTTTGTGATATCACTCAACTGTCCCCACATTCATATTTTTTACCTTCTCCTGTTTTACTTACATTGATAACAGAGCCCATTTTGCACGAATGAACTGTTTAAAAAAAACTGAATAATCTGGTTATTGCTTGCAATAACACATTTTTCTTTGCTCTATATAAAAGGTTAAATGTGTAAACATTCCATCTGAATTGCTTATTGTTTTGACCAGGTGTCAGTATATAAATGGAGCAATTTGGATCCGATTTGCACGCTAAGATCGGAATCCACAGTGGTGCCGGGAGGGAGCGCTGTCCCTGTGTTCAAACGATCCATCGACGTCCTGTTGGCAGGATGTGGCAACTGCAGTCGCCAGAGCTGCCTACTCAGCTTCCACTTGGAGGACAAAGACGGCACCCAGTACGGTCCAGCCAATCACCACTTCTTGTGTTCGCCCAAAGACGCTGTAGGACTGCTGTTGCCAAACATCACCGTGAGACATTGGTTTACTTACATAGAAATGTCTTCTTATTGGGTTGAATGGAAATAAAACATTTCTTCTTTTAATGAGGGAGATAATGGGGTCCTGGTGGCGAGACAGCACTACATCTGCTATAAACACAGAATCAAACGATTGACCAAAACCATTCACGCTCACATTCATACCTACGGGCAATTTTGAGTGTATAATCAGCTTAACATGCATGTTTTTGGGATGTGGGAGTAAACCAGAGTACCTGGAGAAATCCCATACAAGCCCGGTGAGTACATACAAACTTCACACAGTAAGGACCGACCTGGGATCAAAACCACAACCCCAGAACTGTAAGGGCGTCATGTTAAACACTCGCCCGCTGAGCCGCCAACTTTTTTTTTACTCAATTGGAAATCAAGACATTCTTTTCATAATCACCCATTTCTTGCAGATACCTCATCTCATTTTCTGAACCGCTTTATCCTCAATAGGGTTGCGGGAGCCAATCCCAGCTGACTCTGGGCCAGAGGCGAACAAGCATGCACACACACCCATACCTAGGGGCAATTTAGTGTCCAATCAGCCTACCATGCATGTTTTTGGAATGTGGGAGGGAACTGGAGTACCCGGAGAAAACCCACGCAGGCAGAACAACCAGGATTTAAACCCCGGACCCCAGAGCTGTGAGGCCGGCGCGCTAACCACTCGCGCCACCACCCTTTCTTGCAGACACAAAGATAAAAATTATTTTTCCAAGTGACCTATAAATATTAAAAATCTTTGGATCACTAATGGATTGGACATGATTGGCAGCCAACAGGACTTATGTAGCTAATGAAAGATCTTTTCCTTTAGGTCAAAGTACGTGGCGACGAGACAGAATTGCTGGTGGATGTCCATTCGCAGGCGGTGGCTCCTTTTGTGTGGCTGGACGCGGGCAATGTAGAGGGCCGCTTCAGCAGAAACGGTTTCCTGATGCTTTCCCGGAACAAGACAGTAACATTCCATCCCGACAGAAATACCAGCGTTGCCCAATTCTCTCTGGCACTCACCGTCACATCGTTGAGTGACCTTTACTAGCCATAAATTGACGTCCATTGCTGTCTTTTCCAGGGGAAATCAACCCCCCTGGTATGGTTGTAATGTCTGAAAAGCTCCAGTATTTGCATATTTAATCATTAAATGCTGCTAAGTAGTTGATTTTACCCCATTTTAGTGCATTTTTTGCCATTTCGTTTATGGACGTATATCAACGTATTGACGTTCATTGCTGTCTTTTTCCCGGGGAAATTATACTTGGTTCTGATATTTGAATAGCTCCAGTGTTAGTTTTTAAGCTCCAGTGTTTGTATTCAAGCTCCAGTGTTTATATTTAATCACTAAATGCTGCTAGGAAGTGGATTTTACCCCATTTTAGTGCAATTTTTGCCATTTTGCCATTATCCATCGCTGTCTTTTCCCGGGGATATCTGCCCCGGTTGTAATGTCGAAAAGCTCCATTATTTGTATTTAATCAGTAAATGCTATTAGGAAGTGTATTGTACCCCATTTTTTGCATTGATTTATTGATTATTTTTAATGTGTTGCAGCTGTAGCTGCAGTCGAGGTTTTATAGCCATAAAATCGTTTTTGAGGGTTGAATTGATTCGATGAAGGCGCTACGAGAAAATGCACGGACCGCCACTGTTGAATTGTAACTCCACTCGGGATTCTCCAAAGGTCTTGGAGCGCACCGTTGCTTGTTAGTGTCCGTTAGAGCTTTGGTGTCTCGTTGCCCCTTTGGTTAAACATGTCAAATTTGCAAATCCAATGTTGCTCCAAACACCATGTCGACTGGTGGCAAATAACAAGCACTCCCAGCAATACAATTTCCATTGATTCTCAGAGCCCATGAGCCAGGGGTAGCGCTCGTAGTTGGCGAACTGAAAGTGGCGCACACACTCTTTTCCCGGCTGTAACAGGGTTGCCAGTTTCAGAGTTGACCGCCCTTTCTTAATGATTTTCTGTAAAAGCCCATCTGGAAAATGGCGTTGCCAGCAAATCCGAAACCAAATCCACTTGTTTTCCTGCGTCGGCCATTGTAGGTGAAATTTGCTAGCTCAGGCTAGCTCACTCTGGTTTTGACCTGCCTACTCGATGACTAGCCAATCAACGTTGGTGAAAGCGATGACGTATACTCACGCCAGCGAGAAGGCAATGACATACACTCATACCTCATAATACGGCCGTGCATCATACAACATTCTTGTCTTACGACGAAAATTTCAGTCTTTTTTTTGCATCTGTTTCGTGTATACAATATTTCTACGACCACTGAGCGGACTTTGCATTTCCCCACCCGCCCGCTTTTCCCCCACGTTGGTTACATTTACATACCAGGTAAACAATATTACTATGGGTCGGCAGGGTTTTTGCAAAGTAAAGGCAACCGTTGACAATGAACATAAAACATGAAATAATTGAAAAATATGAGAGTGGGGTACGTTTTACGGAGCTCGCTGGGAAATATGAGAGGAATACGTCATTTCCACCATCCTTAAGCAGAAGGACGCATAAGGAGAAGGGGCTAAGTATAATTTCCCACCGGCGCACACATTTGGAAATTATTTGATAATTATTGATGGACAAAATATAATATATGATTCAGATATTTGTTAGGCCTGCAGAGAAGGCCTTGAAGGCCCTGACGGCCCGCCATTGAAATATGGTAATGTTGAACCAAGTCAGCACAACTGTGTTCCCCATAACATGCTTTGTACTGCGATTTAGCGACTTTGAAGCACAAAAAAAGACTTCAGTTGTTTCGCTCCCCATTTGCTGTCGGTGTTGAAACTGCGTCCGTGCAGATTCAGATGAAACTGGTTGAGCTACAGTGTAATTTGACACCGAAGGCAAAGTACGACACTGCAGGCCCCAGTTCATTCACTCGATCCCTGGAACAATGCCCCAGCTCCGTCTTCATGGGGCTCAACTTGTGCATGTTTGGGTAAGAAGTGCTTTTAAGTGATGAAGATGAACAAAATAGCGCACAGAAGTCGTCTAACTGATGGGCACCTGCAGTCCATCCTGAGAATCTCCACAAGACAGGACTTGGACCATATGATCAGATGAGAATCATAAGTGCAAAGAAAATGGAATAATAATAATTATAATCATGGAAAAACAATAATCCAGGTTTGTAGCATGTTTATATTTCTAACTTTTGGAACCTTGACAGGAGATATTTTTCAGGAGAGCAATTTTTTTGGGATATTTAAACTCCATTTTATATATATGTACATACAGAATTTGAATGTTATTTTAATGCGAAGTTGTTTAAGTTAAGTTCTCAGTTGTATAATTTAACAAGTATTTTTTTATGGAGAGCAAAATATTACAAAGAAGTTATTTAAGGTTTAAATTTGTTTCAGAAGAATATTCCTGTCTGTTTTTATTCATATTTATGTTCCAAAAATATTTAGATTTACAGTGTTCAATACATTTTCATCCTGTTTTGCCTGCGACTCTAAATGTGTTTCAAATGTTGGCCCCTTGTGCATTTGAGTTTGACACCCCTGAGCTAGAGGAACATATGTTCATTTGCCAGATTGGACATCGAGCGCTGTCAATGGCATCCAATGTGTTCAGTAAGTTGCCTATAAAGGTTTAAACCCTCTCTCTGTCTCTCTCTCTCTCTCTCTCTCTCTCTCTCTCTCTCTCTCTCTCTCTCTCTCTCTCTCTCTCTCTCTCTCTCTCTCTCTCTCGCTCTCTCTCTCTCTCTCTCGCTCTCTCTCTCTCTCGCTCTCTCTCTCTCTCTCTCTCTCTCTCTCTCTCTCTCTCTCTCTCTCTCTCTCTCTCTCTTCTCTCTTGTATTCTTAAATCTTGTCTCATCTCATTTTCTGAACTGCATTATCCTCATTAGGGTCACGGGGGCTGCTGGAGCCAAACCCAGCTGTCTCCGGGCCAGAGGCAGGGGACAGACACCCTGAATCGGTGACCATTCACACTCACACTCATACCTAGGGATAATCAGCGTACCATGCATGTTTTTGGGACTGTGGGAGGAAACCTGAGTACCCGGAGGAAACCCATGCAGGCTTGGGGAAAACATGCAAACTCCACACAGGTGGATCGACCTGGACTTGAACCCAGGACCCCAGAGCCGTGAGGCCGACGCACTAACCACCCGCACCGTCGGGCCGCCCTATTTTTAAACCGAAGATTTTATAAAAATAAAATACATTTTTTTTATGTTTTTTAGTGCGAGTCCACCGTCTCGCCAGTAGGTGGGGACAGCTGACACTTAATTCTTGCCGCTTTCCTACTTCCAGCTTCCTAAGTGACAATTTGACCTCCTCTTCTATGCATTCCAAGTGGGGGCAGAAGAACACAGAAGAAAGCGCGTGCCTCACATCGGGAAAGTGTTGTCCTCTAATGCAGTGTGCGCGTGCGCGACCACCAAATCCTGCCGGACCTTCTAAGAATTTACTACTTGTCCTAGGAAAGCATGCGACACATGGCCGCTCTGATACCGCTGCTTTTAGGGGCCCTGCTCCAGTTCGGGGAGGGTCACGCGCGGGCCCCTTCCACTAGCATGTCCCCCGGAGCGAGCCACGAGTTCCTGCGGGACATCGTGCGCTTTTTCGGCCACAACGAGTCCATCACGACGGGGAGCCTAGAGGAGCTTCTCCACATCTTGGCCGCTCGGAGGGACAGCGCAGTAACGGAACCAGGGAATCCGCTTCACGACCGCACGGTAAACCAGTGCGCGGGCCACACACACGTTAAAAAATAATTTTAAAGACAAATTGCCTGGTTGAACACTCTAAACTGTCATAAAGTATGGGTGTGAGTGTGATGCGCTGTTCGTCTCCTTCTGCACTGCGATTGGCTAGCAAACAATTTAGGCTGCCCTCCGCTTACTATACTCAGAGTTGACTGAGATCGATTCCCGCAATCCAGCAACTCTCGCCACGGAAAGTGAATGAATAAAATATTGTGAGGATGAATAAAACTAAATATTACAATGACTACAATAGCTCTATGTTT